>NW_027141453.1:300000-429446 GCF_036365525.1 Heterodontus francisci
TATAACAGGACTGAGTGCCCCAGCACTGACTGTGTGTTTATAACAGGACTGAGTGTCCCAGCACTGACTGTGTGTAAATAACAGGACTGAGTGTCCCAGCATAGACTGTGTGTATAACAGGACTGAGTGTCCAAGCACTGACTGTGTGTGTATCACAGGACTGAGTGTCCCAGCACTGACTGTGTGTGTATCACAGGACTGAGTGTCCCAGCACTGACTGTGTGTGTATCACAGGACTGAGTGTCCCAGCACTGACTGTGTGTGTATCACAGGACTGAGTGTCCCAGCACTGACTGTGTGTGTATCACAGGACTGAGTGTCCCAGCACTGACTGTGTGTGTATAACAGGACTGAGTGTCCCAGCACTGACTGTGTGTGTATCACAGGACTGAGTGTCCAAGCACTGACTGTGTGTGTATCACAGGACTGAGTGTCCCAGCACTGACAGTGTGTGTATCACAGGACTGAGTGTCCCAGCACTGACTGTGTGTGTATCACAGGACTGAGTGTCCCAGCACTGACTGTGTGTGTATCACAGGACTGAGTGTCCCAGCACCGGCTGTGTGTAAATAACAGGACTGAGTGTCCCAGCACTGACTGTGTGTGTATAACAGGACTGACTGTCCCAGCATTGACTGTGTGTGTATAACAGGACTGCGTGTCCCAGTATTGACTGTGTGTTTATAACAGGACTGAGTGTCCCAGCACTGAATGTGTGTTTATAACAGGACTGAGTGTCCCAGCACTGACTGTGTGTGTATAACAGGACAGACTGTCCCAGCATTGACTGTGTGTGTATAACAGGACTGAGTGTCCCAGCATTGACTGTGTGTTTATAACAGGACTGAGTGTCCCAGCACTGATTTTGTGTCTAACTGGACTGAGTGTCCCAGCACTGGCTGTGTGTATAACAGGACTGAGTGTCCCAGCACTGGCTGTGTGTATAACAGGACTGAGTATTCCAGCACTGATTTTGTGTCTAACAGGTTTGAGTGTTCCAGCAGTGATTGTGTGTGTTTAACAGGACTGAGTGTTCCAGCACTGACTGTCTGTTTATAACAGGACTGAGTGTCCCAGTATAGACTGTGTGTATAACAGGACTGAGTGTCCCAGCACTGACTTTGTGTGCATCACAGGACTGAGTGTCCCAGCACTGACTATGTGTGTAGCACAGGACTGAGTGTCCCAGCACTGACTGTGTGTGTAGCACAGGACTGAGTGTCCCAGCACTGACTGTGTGTGTCGCACAGGACTGAGTGTCCCAGCACTGAATGTGTGTATAACAGGACTGAGTGTCCCAGCACTGACTGTGTGTGTATAACAGGACAGACTGTCCCAGCATTGACTGTGTGTGTATAACAGGACTGAGTGTCCCAGCATTGACTGTGTGTTTATAACAGGACTGAGTGTCCCAGCACTGATTTTGTGTCTAACTGGACTGAGTGTCCCAGCACTGGCTGTGTGTATAACAGGACTGAGTGTCCCAGCACTGGCTGTGTGTATAACAGGACTGAGTATTCCAGCACTGATTTTGTGTCTAACAGGTTTGAGTGTTCCAGCAGTGATTGTGTGTGTTTAACAGGACTGAGTGTTCCAGCACTGATTCTGTGTGTAACAGGACTGAGTGTCCCAGCACTGGCTGTGTGTATAACAGGACTGAGTGTCCCAGCACTGGCTGTGTGTATAACAGGACTGAGTGTCCCAGCACTGGCTGTGTGTATAACAGGACTGAGTATTCCAGCACTGATTTTGTGTCTAACAGGTTTGAGTGTTCCAGCAGTGATTGTGTGTGTTTAACAGGACTGAGTGTTCCAGCACTGATTCTGTGTCTAACAGGACTGAGTGTCCCAGCACTGACTGTGTGTGTGTAACAGGACTGAGTGTCCCAGCACTGACTGTGTGTGTATCACAGGACTGAGTGTCCAAGCACTGATTGTGTGTGGATAACAGGACTGAGTGTCCCTGCACTGACTGTGTGTGTATCACAGGACTGAGTGTCCAAGCACTGATTGTGTGTGTATAACAGGACTGAGTGTCCCAGCACTGACTCTGGGTGTATAACAGGACTGAGTGTTCCAGCACTGATTTTGTGTCTAACTGGACTGAGTGTCCCAGCACTGGCTGTGTGTATAACAGGACTGAGTGTCCAGCACTGACTGTGTGTGTATCACAGGACTGAGTGTCCCAGCACTGACTGTGTGTGTATCACAGGACTGAGTGTCCCAGCACTGATTTTGTGTGTATAACAGGACTGAGTATCCCAGCACTGACCGTGTGTGTATAACAGAACTGAATGTCCCAGAACTGATTGTGTGTTTATAACAGGACTGAGTATCCCAGCACTGACTGTGGGTGTATCACAGGACTGAGTGTTTCAGGACTGATTGTGTGTCTAACTGGACTGAGTGTCCCAGCACTGGCTGTGTGTATAACAGGACTGAGTGTCCCAGCACTGGCTGTGTGTGTAGCACAGGACTGAGTGTCCCAGCACTGACTGTGTGTGTAGCACAGGACTGAGTGTCCCAGCACTGAATGTGTGTATAACAGGACTGAGTGTCCCAGCACTGACTGTGTGTGTATAACAGGACTGACTGTCCCAGCATTGACTGTGTGTGTATAACAGGACTGAGTGTCCCAGCATTGACTGTGTGTTTGTAACAGGACTGAGTGTCCCAGCACTGACTGTGTGTTTATAACAGGACTGAGTGTCCCAGCACTGACTGTGTGTTTATAACAGGACTGAGTGTCCAAGCACTGATTGTGTGTGTATAACAGGACTGAGTGTCCCAGCACTGACTGTGGGTGTATCACAGGACTGAGTGTCCCAGCACTGATTTTGTGTCTAACAGGACTGAGTGTCCCAGCACTGACTGTGTGTGTCTAACAGGACTGAGTGTCCCAAAACTGACTGTGTGTGTCTAACAGGACTGAGTTTACCAGCACTGGCTGTGTGTGTGTGCAGCAGGGCTGAGTGTCGCAGCACTGACTGTGTGTGTATAACGGGTCTCAGTGTTCCAGCACTGATTGTGTGTGTATAACAGGACTGAGTGTCCCAGCACTGACTGTGTGTGTATCACAGGACTGAGTGTCCCAGCATTGACTGTGTGTGTTTCACAGGACGGAGTGTCCCAGCACTGACTGTGTGTGTATCACAGGACTGAGTGTCCCAGCACTGACTTTGTGTGCATCACAGGACTGAGTGTCCCAGCACTGACTATGTGTGTAGCACAGGACTGAGTGTCCCAGCACTGACTGTGTGTGTAGCACAGGACTGAGTGTCCCAGCACTGACTGTGTGTGTCGCACAGGACTGAGTGTCCCAGCACTGAATGTGTGTATAACAGGACTGAGTGTCCCAGCACTGACTGTGTGTGTATAACAGGACAGACTGTCCCAGCATTGACTGTGTGTGTATAACAGGACTGAGTGTCCCAGCATTGACTGTGTGTTTATAACAGGACTGAGTGTCCCAGCACTGATTTTGTGTCTAACTGGACTGAGTGTCCCAGCACTGGCTGTGTGTATAACAGGACTGAGTGTCCCAGCACTGGCTGTGTGTATAACAGGACTGAGTATTCCAGCACTGATTTTGTGTCTAACAGGTTTGAGTGTTCCAGCAGTGATTGTGTGTGTTTAACAGGACTGAGTGTTCCAGCACTGACTGTCTGTTTATAACAGGACTGAGTGCCCCAGCACTGACTGTGTGTTTATAACAGGACTGAGTGTCCCAGCACTGACTGTGTGTAAATAACAGGACTGAGTGTCCCAGCATAGACTGTGTGTATAACAGGACTGAGTGTCCCAGCACTGACTGTGTGTGTCTAACAGGACTGAGTGTCCCAGCACTGACTGTGTGTGTCTAACAGGACCGAGTGTACCAGCACTGGCTGTGTGTGTGTGCAGCAGGACTGAGTGTCGCAGCACTGACTGTGTGTGTATAACGCGTCTCAGTGTTCCAGCACTGATTGTGTGTGTATAACAGGACTGAGTGTCCCAGCACTGACTGTGTGTGTATCACAGGACTGAGTGTCCCAGCACTGACTGTGTGTGTATCACAGGACGGAGTGTCCCAGCACTGACTGTGTGTGTATCACAGGACGGAGTGTCCCAGCACTGACTGTGTGTGTATCACAGGACTGAGTGACCCAGCACTGACTGTGTGTGTATCACAGGACTGAGTGACCCAGCACTGACTGTGTGTGTATCACAGGACTGAGTGTCCCAGCACTGACTGTGTGTGTAGCACAGGACTGAGTGTCCCAGCACTGACTGTGTGTGTAGCAAAGGACTGAGTGTCCCAGCACTGACTGTGTGTGTAGCACAGGACTGAGTGTCCCAGCACTGACTGTGTGTGTAGCACAGGACTGAGTGTCCCAGCACTGAATGTGTGTATAACAGGACTGAGTGTCCCAGCACTGACTGTGTGTGTATAACAGGACTGACTGTCCCAGCATTGACTGTGTGTGTATAACAGGACTGAGTGTCCCAGCATTGACTGTGTGTTTATAACAGGACTGAGTGTCCTAGCACTGATTTTGTGTCGAACTGGACTGAGTGTCCCAGCACTGGCTGTGTGTATAACAGGACTGAGTGTCCCAGCACTGGCTGTGTGTATAACAGGACTGAGTATTCCAGCACTGATTTTGTGTCTAACAGGTTTGAGTGTTCCAGCAGTGATTGTGTGTGTTTAACAGCACTGAGTGTTCCAGCACTGACTGTGTGTTTATAACAGGACTGAGTGCCCCAGCACTGACTGTGTGTTTATAACAGGACTGAGTGTCCCAGCACTGACTGTGTGTAAATAACAGGACTGAGTGTCCCAGCATAGACTGTGTGTATAACAGGACTGAGTGTCCCAGCACTGGCTGTGTGTATAACAGGACTGAGTGTTCCAGCACTGATTCTATGTCTAACAGGACTGAGTGTCCCAGCACTGACTGTGTGTGTGTAACCGGACTGTGTGTCCCAGCACTGACTGTGTGTGTATCACAGGACTGAGTGTCCAAGCACTGATTGTGTGTGGATAACAGGACTGAGTGTCCCAGCACTGACTGTGTGTGTATCACAGGACTGAGTGTCCAAGCACTGACTGTGTGTGTATCACAGGACTGAGTGTCCCAGCACTGACTGTGTGTGTATCACAGGACTGAGTGTCCCAGCACTGACTGTGTGTGTATCACAGGACTGAGTGTCCCAGCACTGACTGTGTGTGTATCACAGGACTGAGTGTCCCAGCACTGACTGTGTGTGTATCACAGGACTGAGTGTCCCAGCACTGACTGTGTGTGTATAACAGGACTGAGTGTCCCAGCACTGACTGTGTGTGTATCACAGGACTGAGTGTCCAAGCACTGACTGTGTGTGTATCACAGGACTGAGTGTCCCAGCACTGACAGTGTGTGTATCACAGGACTGAGTGTCCCAGCACTGACTGTGTGTGTATCACAGGACTGAGTGTCCCAGCACTGACTGTGTGTGTATCACAGGACTGAGTGTCCCAGCACTGATTTTGTGTCTAACTGGACTGAGTGTCCCAGCACTGGCTGTGTGTAAATAACAGGACTGAGTGTCCCAGCACTGACTGTGTGTGTATAACAGGACTGACTGTCCCAGCATTGACTGTGTGTGTATAACAGGACTGCGTGTCCCAGTATTGACTGTGTGTTTATAACAGGACTGAGTGTCCCAGCACTGAATGTGTGTTTATAACAGGACTGAGTGTCCCAGCACTGACTGTGTGTAAATAACAGGACTGAGTGTCCCAGCATAGACTGTGTGTGTATAACAGGACTGAGTGTCCCAGCACTGACTGTGTGTGTATCACAGGACTGAGTGTCCCAGCACTGACTGTGTGTGCATCACAGGACTGAGTGTCCAAGCACTGATTGTGTGTGTATAACAGGACTGAGTGTCCCAGCACTGACTGTGGGTGTATAACAGGACTGAGTGTTCCAGCACTGATTTTGTGTCTAACTGGACTGAGTGTCCCAGCACTGGCTGTGTGTATAACAGGACTGAGTGTCCAGCACTGACTGTGTGTGTAGCACAGGACTGAGTGTCCCAGCACTGAATGTGTGAAAAACAGGACTGAGTGTCCCAGCATTGACTGTGTGTGTATAACAGGACTGAGTATTCCAGCACTGATTTTGTGTCTAACAGGTTTGAGTGTTCCAGCAGTGATTGTGTGTGTTTAACAGGACTGAGTGTCCCAGCACTGACTGTGTGTGTATCACAGGACTGAGTGACCCAGCACTGACTGTGTGTATAACAGGACTGAGTGTCCCAGCACTGGCTGTGTGTATAACAGGACTGAGTGTCCCAGCACTGGCTGTGTGTATAACAGGACTGAGTATTCCAGCACTGATTTTGTGTCTAACAGGTTTGAGTGTTCCAGCAGTGATTGTGTGTGTTTAACAGGACTGAGTGTTCCAGCACTGATTCTGTGTCTAACAGGACTGAGTGTCCCAGCACTGACTGTGTGTGTGTAACAGGACTGAGTGTCCCAGCACTGACTGTGTGTGTATCACAGGACTGAGTGTCCAAGCACTGATTGTGTGTGGATAACAGGACTGAGTGTCCCTGCACTGACTGTGTGTGTATCACAGGACTGAGTGTCCAAGCACTGATTGTGTGTGTATAACAGGACTGAGTGTCCCAGCACTGACTCTGGGTGTATAACAGGACTGAGTGTTCCAGCACTGATTTTGTGTCTAACTGGACTGAGTGTCCCAGCACTGGCTGTGTGTATAACAGGACTGAGTGTCCAGCACTGACTGTGTGTGTATCACAGGACTGAGTGTCCCAGCACTGACTGTGTGTGTATCACAGGACTGAGTATCCCAGCACTGACCGTGTGTGTATAACAGAACTGAATGTCCCAGAACTGATTGTGTGTTTATAACAGGACTGAGTATCCCAGCACTGACTGTGGGTGTATCACAGGACTGAGTGTTTCAGGACTGATTGTGTGTCTAACAGGACTGAGTATCCCAGCACTGACTGTGTGTGTATCACAGGACTGAGTCTCCCAGCACTGATTTTGTGTCTAACTGGACTGAGTGTCCCAGCACTGGCTGTGTATAACAGGACTGAGTGTCCCAGCACTGGCTGTGTGTATAACAGGACTGAGTATTCCAGCACTGATTCTGTGTCTAACAGGTTTGAGTGTTCCAGCAGTGATTGTGTGTGTTTAACAGGACTGAGTGTTCCAGCACTGATTCTGTGTCTAACAGGACTGAGTGTCCCAGCACTGACTGTGTGTGTAGCACAGGACTGAGTGTCCCAGCACTGACTGTGTGTGTAGCACAGGACTGAGTGTCCCAGCACTGAATGTGTGTATAACAGGACTGAGTGTCCCAGCACTGACTGTGTGTGTATAACAGGACTGACTGTCCCAGCATTGACTGTGTGTGTATAACAGGACTGAGTGTCCCAGCATTGACTGTGTGTTTGTAACAGGACTGAGTGTCCCAGCACTGACTGTGTGTTTATAACAGGACTGAGTGTCCCAGCACTGACTGTGTGTTTATAACAGGACTGAGTGTCCAAGCACTGATTGTGTGTGTATAACAGGACTGAGTGTCCCAGCACTGACTGTGGGTGTATAACAGGACTGAGTGTCCAGCACTGACTGTGTGTGTATCACAGGACTGAGTGTCCCAGCACTGATTTTGTGTCTAACAGGACTGAGTGTCCCAGCACTGACTGTGTGTGTCTAACAGGACTGAGTGTCCCAAAACTGACTGTGTGTGTCTAACAGGACTGAGTTTACCAGCACTGGCTGTGTGTGTGTGCAGCAGGACTGAGTGTCGCAGCACTGACTGTGTGTGTATAACGGGTCTCAGTGTTCCAGCACTGATTGTGTGTGTATAACAGGACTGAGTGTCCCAGCACTGACTGTGTGTGTATCACAGGACTGAGTGTCCCAGCATTGACTGTGTGTGTTTCACAGGACGGAGTGTCCCAGCACTGACTGTGTGTGTATCACAGGACTGAGTGTCCCAGCACTGACTTTGTGTGCATCACAGGACTGAGTGTCCCAGCACTGACTATGTGTGTAGCACAGGACTGAGTGTCCCAGCACTGACTGTGTGTGTAGCACAGGACTGAGTGTCCCAGCACTGACTGTGTGTTTATAACAGGACTGAGTGTCCCAGCACTGATTTTGTGTCTAACTGGACTGAGTGTCCCAGCACTGGCTGTGTGTATAACAGGACTGAGTGTCCCAGCACTGGCTGTGTGTATAACAGGACTGAGTATTCCAGCACTGATTTTGTGTCTAACAGGTTTGAGTGTTCCAGCAGTGATTGTGTGTGTTTAACAGGACTGAGTGTTCCAGCACTGACTGTCTGTTTATAACAGGACTGAGTGTCCCAGCATAGACTGTGTGTATAACAGGACTGAGTGTCCCAGCACTGACTGTGTGTGTCTAACAGGACTGAGTGTCCCAGCACTGACTGTGTGTGTCTAACAGGACCGAGTGTACCAGCACTGGCTGTGTGTGTGTGCAGCAGGACTGAGTGTCGCAGCACTGACTGTGTGTGTATAACGCGTCTCAGTGTTCCAGCACTGATTGTGTGTGTATAACAGGACTGAGTGTCCCAGCACTGACTGTGTGTGTATCACAGGACTGAGTGTCCCAGCACTGACTGTGTGTATAACAGGACTGAGTGTCCCAGCACTGGCTGTGTGTATAACAGGACTGAGTGTTCCAGCACTGATTCTATGTCTAACAGGACTGAGTGTCCCAGCACTGACTGTGTGTGTGTAACCGGACTGTGTGTCCCAGCACTGACTGTGTGTGTATCACAGGACTGAGTGTCCAAGCACTGATTGTGTGTGGATAACAGGACTGAGTGTCCCAGCACTGACTGTGTGTGTATCACAGGACTGAGTGTCCAAGCACTGACTGTGTGTGTATCACAGGACTGAGTGTCCCAGCACTGACTGTGTGTGTATCACAGGACTGAGTGTCCCAGCACTGACTGTGTGTGTATCACAGGACTGAGTGTCCCAGCACTGACTGTGTGTGTATCACAGGACTGAGTGTCCCAGCACTGACTGTGTGTGTATCACAGGACTGAGTGTCCCAGCACTGACTGTGTGTGTATAACAGGACTGAGTGTCCCAGCACTGACTGTGTGTGTATCACAGGACTGAGTGTCCAAGCACTGACTGTGTGTGTATCACAGGACTGAGTGTCCCAGCACTGACAGTGTGTGTATCACAGGACTGAGTGTCCCAGCACTGACTGTGTGTGTATCACAGGACTGAGTGTCCCAGCACTGACTGTGTGTGTATCACAGGACTGAGTGTCCCAGCACTGATTTTGTGTCTAACTGGACTGAGTGTCCCAGCACTGGCTGTGTGTAAATAACAGGACTGAGTGTCCCAGCACTGACTGTGTGTGTATAACAGGACTGACTGTCCCAGCATTGACTGTGTGTGTATAACAGGACTGAGTGTCCCAGCACTGACTGTGTGTGCATCACAGGACTGAGTGTCCAAGCACTGATTGTGTGTGTATAACAGGACTGAGTGTCCCAGCACTGACTGTGGGTGTATAACAGGACTGAGTGTTCCAGCACTGATTTTGTGTCTAACTGGACTGAGTGTCCCAGCACTGGCTGTGTGTATAACAGGACTGAGTGTCCAGCACTGACTGTGTGTGTAGCACAGGACTGAGTGTCCCAGCACTGAATGTGTGAAAAACAGGACTGAGTGTCCCAGCATTGACTGTGTGTGTATAACAGGACTGAGTATTCCAGCACTGATTTTGTGTCTAACAGGTTTGAGTGTTCCAGCAGTGATTGTGTGTGTTTAACAGGACTGAGTGTTCCAGCACTGATTCTGTGTGTAACAGGACTGAGTGTCCCAGCACTGGCTGTGTGTATAACAGGACTGAGTGTCCCAGCACAGGCTGTGTGTATAACAGGACTGAGTGTCCCAGCACTGGCTGTGTGTATAACAGGACTGAGTATTCCAGCACTGATTTTGTGTCTAACAGGTTTGAGTGTTCCAGCAGTGATTGTGTGTGTTTAACAGGACTGAGTGTTCCAGCACTGATTCTGTGTCTAACAGGACTGAGTGTCCCAGCACTGACTGTGTGTGTGTAACAGGACTGAGTGTCCCAGCACTGACTGTGTGTGTATCACAGGACTGAGTGTCCAAGCACTGATTGTGTGTGGATAACAGGACTGAGTGTCCCTGCACTGACTGTGTGTGTATCACAGGACTGAGTGTCCAAGCACTGATTGTGTGTGTATAACAGGACTGAGTGTCCCAGCACTGACTCTGGGTGTATAACAGGACTGAGTGTTCCAGCACTGATTTTGTGTCTAACTGGACTGAGTGTCCCAGCACTGGCTGTGTGTATAACAGGACTGAGTGTCCAGCACTGACTGTGTGTGTATCACAGGACTGAGTGTCCCAGCACTGACCGTGTGTGTATAACAGAACTGAATGTCCCAGAACTGATTGTGTGTTTATAACAGGACTGAGTATCCCAGCACTGACTGTGGGTGTATCACAGGACTGAGTGTTTCAGGACTGATTGTGTGTCTAACAGGACTGAGTATCCCAGCACTGACTGTGTGTGTATCACAGGACTGAGTCTCCCAGCACTGATTTTGTGTCTAACTGGACTGAGTGTCCCAGCACTGGCTGTGTATAACAGGACTGAGTGTCCCAGCACTGGCTGTGTGTATAACAGGACTGAGTATTCCAGCACTGATTCTGTGTCTAACAGGTTTGAGTGTTCCAGCAGTGATTGTGTGTGTTTAACAGGACTGAGTGTTCCAGCACTGATTCTGTGTCTAACAGGACTGAGTGTCCCAGCACTGACTGTGTGTGTAGCACAGGACTGAGTGTCCCAGCACTGACTGTGTGTGTAGCACAGGACTGAGTGTCCCAGCACTGAATGTGTGTATAACAGGACTGAGTGTCCCAGCACTGACTGTGTGTGTATAACAGGACTGACTGTCCCAGCATTGACTGTGTGTGTATAACAGGACTGAGTGTCCCAGCATTGACTGTGTGTTTGTAACAGGACTGAGTGTCCCAGCACTGACTGTGTGTTTATAACAGGACTGAGTGTCCCAGCACTGACTGTGTGTTTATAACAGGACTGAGTGTCCAAGCACTGATTGTGTGTGTATAACAGGACTGAGTGTCCCAGCACTGACTGTGGGTGTATAACAGGACTGAGTGTCCCAGCACTGACTGTGTGTAAATAACAGGACTGAGTGTCCCAGCATAGACTGTGTGTGTATAACAGGACTGAGTGTCCCAGCACTGACTGTGTGTGTATCACAGGACTGAGTGTCCCAGCACTGACTGTGTGTGCATCACAGGACTGAGTGTCCAAGCACTGATTGTGTGTGTATAACAGGACTGAGTGTCCCAGCACTGACTGTGGGTGTATAACAGGACTGAGTGTTCCAGCACTGATTTTGTGTCTAACTGGACTGAGTGTCCCAGCACTGGCTGTGTGTATAACAGGACTGAGTGTCCAGCACTGACTGTGTGTGTAGCACAGGACTGAGTGTCCCAGCACTGAATGTGTGAAAAACAGGACTGAGTGTCCCAGCATTGACTGTGTGTGTATAACAGGACTGAGTATTCCAGCACTGATTTTGTGTCTAACAGGTTTGAGTGTTCCAGCAGTGATTGTGTGTGTTTAACAGGACTGAGTGTTCCAGCACTGATTCTGTGTGTAACAGGACTGAGTGTCCCAGCACTGGCTGTGTGTATAACAGGACTGAGTGTCCCAGCACTGGCTGTGTGTATAACAGGACTGAGTGTCCCAGCACTGGCTGTGTGTATAACAGGACTGAGTATTCCAGCACTGATTTTGTGTCTAACAGGTTTGAGTGTTCCAGCAGTGATTGTGTGTTTTTAACAGGACTGAGTGTTCCAGCACTGATTCTGTGTCTAACAGGACTGAGTGTCCCAGCACTGACTGTGTGTGTGTAACAGGACTGAGTGTCCCAGCACTGACTGTGTGTGTATCACAGGACTGAGTGTCCAAGCACTGATTGTGTGTGGATAACAGGACTGAGTGTCCCTGCACTGACTGTGTGTGTATCACAGGACTGAGTGTCCAAGCACTGATTGTGTGTGTATAACAGGACTGAGTGTCCCAGCACTGACTCTGGGTGTATAACAGGACTGAGTGTTCCAGCACTGATTTTGTGTCTAACTGGACTGAGTGTCCCAGCACTGGCTGTGTGTATAACAGGACTGAGTGTCCAGCACTGACTGTGTGTGTATCACAGGACTGAGTGTCCCAGCACTGACCGTGTGTGTATAACAGAACTGAATGTCCCAGAACTGATTGTGTGTTTATAACAGGACTGAGTATCCCAGCACTGACTGTGGGTGTATCACAGGACTGAGTGTTTCAGGACTGATTGTGTGTCTAACAGGACTGAGTATCCCAGCACTGACTGTGTGTGTATCACAGGACTGAGTCTCCCAGCACTGATTTTGTGTCTAACTGGACTGAGTGTCCCAGCACTGGCTGTGTATAACAGGACTGAGTGTCCCAGCACTGGCTGTGTGTATAACAGGACTGAGTATTCCAGCACTGATTCTGTGTCTAACAGATTTGAGTGTTCCAGCAGTGATTGTGTGTGTTTAACAGGACTGAGTGTTCCAGCACTGATTCTGTGTCTAACAGGACTGAGTGTCCCAGCACTGACTGTGTGTGTAGCACAGGACTGAGTGTCCCAGCACTGACTGTGTGTGTAGCACAGGACTGAGTGTCCCAGCACTGAATGTGTGTATAACAGGACTGAGTGTCCCAGCACTGACTGTGTGTGTATAACAGGACTGACTGTCCCAGCATTGACTGTGTGTGTATAACAGGACTGAGTGTCCCAGCATTGACTGTGTGTTTGTAACAGGACTGAGTGTCCCAGCACTGACTGTGTGTTTATAACAGGACTGAGTGTCCCAGCACTGACTGTGTGTTTATAACAGGACTGAGTGTCCAAGCACTGATTGTGTGTGTATAACAGGACTGAGTGTCCCAGCACTGACTGTGGGTGTATAACAGGACTGAGTGTCCAGCACTGACTGTGGGTGTATCACAGGACTGAGTGTCCCAGCACTGACTGTGTGTGTCTAACAGGACTGAGTCTCCCAAAACTGACTGTGTGTGTCTAACAGGACTGAGTGTACCAGCACTGGCTGTGTGTGTGTGCAGCAGGACTGAGTGTCGCAGCACTGACTGTGTGTGTATAACGGGTCTCAGTGTTCCAGCACTGATTGTGTGTGTATAACAGGACTGAGTGTCCCAGCACTGACTGTGTGTGTATCACAGGACTGAGTGTCCCAGCACTGACTTTGTGTGCATCACAGGACTGAGTGTCCCAGCACTGACTATGTGTGTAGCACAGGACTGAGTGTCCCAGCACTGACTGTGTGTGTAGCACAGGACTGAGTGTCCCAGCACTGACTGTGTGTGTCGCACAGGACTGAGTGTCCCAGCACTGAATGTGTGTATAACAGGACTGAGTGTCCCAGCACTGACTGTGTGTGTATAACAGGACAGACTGTCCCAGCATTGACTGTGTGTGTATAACAGGACTGAGTGTCCCAGCATTGACTGTGTGTTTATAACAGGACTGAGTGTCCCAGCACTGATTTTGTGTCTAACTGGACTGAGTGTCCCAGCACTGGCTGTGTGTATAACAGGACGGAGTGTCCCAGCACTGGCTGTGTGTATAACAGGACTGAGTATTCCAGCACTGATTTTGTGTCTAACAGGTTTGAGTGTTCCAGCAGTGATTGTGTGTGTTTAACAGGACTGAGTGTTCCAGCACTGACTGTCTGTTTATAACAGGACTGAGTGTCCCAGTATAGACTGTGTGTATAACAGGACTGAGTGTCCCAGCACTGACTTTGTGTGCATCACAGGACTGAGTGTCCCAGCACTGACTATGTGTGTAGCACAGGACTGAGTGTCCCAGCACTGACTGTGTGTGTAGCACAGGACTGAGTGTCCCAGCACTGACTGTGTGTGTCGCACAGGACTGAGTGTCCCAGCACTGAATGTGTGTATAACAGGACTGAGTGTCCCAGCACTGACTGTGTGTGTATAACAGGACAGACTGTCCCAGCATTGACTGTGTGTGTATAACAGGACTGAGTGTCCCAGCATTGACTGTGTGTTTATAACAGGACTGAGTGTCCCAGCACTGATTTTGTGTCTAACTGGACTGAGTGTCCCAGCACTGGCTGTGTGTATAACAGGACTGAGTGTCCCAGCACTGGCTGTGTGTATAACAGGACTGAGTATTCCAGCACTGATTTTGTGTCTAACAGGTTTGAGTGTTCCAGCAGTGATTGTGTGTGTTTAACAGGACTGAGTGTTCCAGCACTGATTCTGTGTGTAACAGGACTGAGTGTCCCAGCACTGGCTGTGTGTATAACAGGACTGAGTGTCCCAGCACTGGCTGTGTGTATAACAGGACTGAGTGTCCCAGCACTGGCTGTGTGTATAACAGGACTGAGTATTCCAGCACTGATTTTGTGTCTAACAGGTTTGAGTGTTCCAGCAGTGATTGTGTGTGTTTAACAGGACTGAGTGTTCCAGCACTGATTCTGTGTCTAACAGGACTGAGTGTCCCAGCACTGACTGTGTGTGTGTAACAGGACTGAGTGTCCCAGCACTGACTGTGTGTGTATCACAGGACTGAGTGTCCAAGCACTGATTGTGTGTGGATAACAGGACTGAGTGTCCCTGCACTGACTGTGTGTGTATCACAGGACTGAGTGTCCAAGCACTGATTGTGTGTGTATAACAGGACTGAGTGTCCCAGCACTGACTCTGGGTGTATAACAGGACTGAGTGTTCCAGCACTGATTTTGTGTCTAACTGGACTGAGTGTCCCAGCACTGGCTGTGTGTATAACAGGACTGAGTGTCCAGCACTGACTGTGTGTGTATCACAGGACTGAGTGTCCCAGCACTGACTGTGTGTGTATCACAGGACTGAGTATCCCAGCACTGACCGTGTGTGTATAACAGAACTGAATGTCCCAGAACTGATTGTGTGTTTATAACAGGACTGAGTATCCCAGCACTGACTGTGGGTGTATCACAGGACTGAGTGTTTCAGGACTGATTGTGTGTCTAACAGGACTGAGTATCCCAGCACTGACTGTGTGTGTATCACAGGACTGAGTCTCCCAGCACTGATTTTGTGTCTAACTGGACTGAGTGTCCCAGCACTGGCTGTGTGTATAACAGGACTGAGTGTCCCAGCACTGGCTGTGTGTATAACAGGACTGAGTATTCCAGCACTGATTCTGTGTCTAACAGGTTTGAGTGTTCCAGCAGTGATTGTGTGTGTTTAACAGGACTGAGTGTTCCAGCACTGATTCTGTGTCTAACAGGACTGAGTGTCCCAGCACTGACTGTGTGTGTAGCACAGGACTGAGTGTCCCAGCACTGACTGTGTGTGTAGCACAGGACTGAGTGTCCCAGCACTGAATGTGTGTATAACAGGACTGAGTGTCCCAGCACTGACTGTGTGTGTATAACAGGACTGACTGTCCCAGCATTGACTGTGTGTGTATAACAGGACTGAGTGTCCCAGCATTGACTGTGTGTTTGTAACAGGACTGAGTGTCCCAGCACTGACTGTGTGTTTATAACAGGACTGAGTGTCCCAGCACTGACTGTGTGTTTATAACAGGACTGAGTGTCCAAGCACTGATTGTGTGTGTATAACAGGACTGAGTGTCCCAGCACTGACTGTGGGTGTATAACAGGACTGAGTGTCCAGCACTGACTGTGTGTGTATCACAGGACTGAGTGTCCCAGCACTGATTTTGTGTCTAACAGGACTGAGTGTCCCAGCACTGACTGTGTGTGTCTAACAGGACTGAGTGTCCCAAAACTGACTGTGTGTGTCTAACAGGACTGAGTGTACCAGCACTGGCTGTGTGTGTGTGCAGCAGGACTGAGTGTCGCAGCACTGACTGTGTGTGTATAACGGGTCTCAGTGTTCCAGCACTGATTGTGTGTGTATAACAGGACTGAGTGTCCCAGCACTGACTGTGTGTGTATCACAGGACTGAGTGTCCCAGCATTGACTGTGTGTGTTTCACAGGACGGAGTGTCCCAGCACTGACTGTGTGTGTATCACAGGACTGAGTGTCCCAGCACTGACTTTGTGTGCATCACAGGACTGAGTGTCCCAGCACTGACTGTGTGTGTAGCACAGGACTGAGTGTCCCAGCACTGACTGTGTGTGTAGCACAGGACTGAGTGTCCCAGCACTGACTGTGTGTGTCGCACAGGACTGAGTGTCCCAGCACTGACTGTGTGTATAACAGGACTGAGTGTCCCAGCACTGACTGTGTGTGTATAACAGGACAGACTGTCCCAGCATTGACTGTGTGTGTATAACAGGACTGAGTGTCCCAGCATTGACTGTGTGTTTATAACAGGACTGAGTGTCCCAGCACTGATTTTGTGTCTAACTGGACTGAGTGTCCCAGCACTGGCTGTGTGTATAACAGGACTGAGTGTCCCAGCACTGGCTGTGTGTATAACAGGACTGAGTATTCCAGCACGGATTTTGTGTCTAACAGGTTTGAGTGTTCCAGCAGTGATTGTGTGTGTTTAACAGGACTGAGTGTTCCAGCACTGACTGTCTGTTTATAACAGGACTGAGTGTCCCAGCACTGACTGTGTGTAAATAACAGGACTGAGTGTCCCAGTATAGACTGTGTGTATAACAGGACTGAGTGTCCCAGCACTGGCTGTGTGTATAACAGGACTGAGTGTTCCAGCACTGATTCTGTGTCTAACAGGACTGAGTGTCCCAGCACTGACTGTGTGTGTGTAACCGGACTGTGTGTCCCAGCACTGACTGTGTGTGTATCACAGGACTGAGTGTCCAAGCACTGATTGTGTGTGGATAACAGGACTGAGTGTCCCAGCACTGACTGTGTGTAAATAACAGGACTGAGTGTCCCAGCACTGACTGTGTGTGCATAACAGGACTGACTGTCCCAGCACTGACTGTGTGTGCATAACAGGACTGACTGTCCCAGCATTGACTGTGTGTGTATCACAGGACTGAGTGTCCCAGCACTGACTGTGTGTGCATCACAGGACTCAGTGTCCAAGCACTGATTGTGTGTGTATAACAGGACTGAGTGTCCCAGCACTGACTGTGGGTGTATAACAGGACTGAGTGTTCCAGCACTGATTTTGTGTCTAACTGGACTGAGTGTCCCAGCACTGGCTGTGTGTATAACAGGACTGAGTGTCCAGCACTGACTGTGTGTGTAGCACAGGACTGAGTGTCCCAGCACTGAATGTGTGTATAACAGGACTGAGTGTCCCAGCACTGACTGTGTGTATAACAGGACTGAGTGTCCCAGCACTGGCTGTGTGTATAACTGGACTGAGTGTCCCAGCACTGATTCTGTGTCTAACAGGTTTGAGTGTTCCAGCAGTGATTGTGTGTGTTTAACAGGACTGAGTGTTCCAGCACTGATTCTGTGTCTAACAGGACTGAGTGTCCCAGCACTGACTGTGTGTGTAGCACAGGACTGAGTGTCCCAGCACTGACTGTGTGTATAACAGGACTGAGTGTCCCAGCACTGACTGTGTGTGTATAACAGGACTGACTGTCCCAGCATTGACTGTGTGTGTATAACAGGACTGAGTGTCCCAGCATTGACTGTGTGTTTGTAACAGGACTGAGTGTCCCAGCACTGACTGTGTGTTTATAACAGGACTGAGTGTCCCAGCACTGACTGTGTGTTTATAACAGGACTGAGTGTCCAAGCACTGATTGTGTGTGTATAACAGGACTGAGTGTCCCAGCACTGACTGTGTGTGTAGCACAGGACTGAGTGTCCCAGCACTGACTGTGTGTGTAGCAAAGGACTGAGTGACCCAGCACTGACTGTGTGTGTAGCACAGGACTGAATGTCCCCGCACTGACTGTGTGTGTAGCACAGGACTGAGTGTCCCAGCACTGAATGTGTGTATAACAGGACTGAGTGTCCCAGCACTGACTGTGTGTGTATAACAGGACTGACTGTCCCAGCATTGACTGTGTGTGTATAACAGGACTGAGTGTCCCAGCATTGACTGTGTGTTTATAACAGGACTGAGTGTCCTAGCACTGATTTTGTGTCGAACTGGACTGAGTGTCCCAGCACTGGCTGTGTGTATAACAGGACTGAGTGTCCCAGCACTGGCTGTGTGTATAACAGGACTGAGTATTCCAGCACTGATTTTGTGTCTAACAGGTTTGAGTGTTCCAGCAGTGATTGTGTGTGTTTAACAGCACTGAGTGTTCCAGCACTGACTGTGTGTTTATAACAGGACTGAGTGCCCCAGCACTGACTGTGTGTTTATAACAGGACTGAGTGTCCCAGCACTGACTGTGTGTAAATAACAGGACTGAGTGTCCCAGCATAGACTGTGTGTATAACAGGACTGAGTGTCCCAGCACTGGCTGTGTGTATAACAGGACTGAGTGTTCCAGCACTGATTCTATGTCTAACAGGACTGAGTGTCCCAGCACTGACTGTGTGTGTGTAACCGGACTGTGTGTCCCAGCACTGACTGTGTGTGTATCACAGGACTGAGTGTCCAAGCACTGATTGTGTGTGGATAACAGGACTGAGTGTCCCAGCACTGACTGTGTGTGTATCACAGGACTGAGTGTCCAAGCACTGACTGTGTGTGTATCACAGGACTGAGTGTCCCAGCACTGACTGTGTGTGTATCACAGGACTGAGTGTCCCAGCACTGACTGTGTGTGTATCACAGGACTGAGTGTCCCAGCACTGACTGTGTGTGTATCACAGGACTGAGTGTCCCAGCACTGACTGTGTGTGTATCACAGGACTGAGTGTCCCAGCACTGACTGTGTGTGTAGCACAGGACTGAGTGTCCCAGCACTGACTGTGTGTGTAGCACAGGACTGAGTGTCCCAGCACTGACTGTGTGTGTAGCACAGGACTGAGTGTCCCAGCACTGACTGTGTGTGTAGCACAGGACTGAGTGTCCCAGCACTGACTGTGTGTGTCGCACAGGACTGAGTGTCCCAGCACTGAATGTGTGTATAACAGGACTGAGTGTCCCAGCACTGACTGTGTGTGTATAACAGGACAGACTGTCCCAGCATTGACTGTGTGTGTATAACAGGACTGAGTGTCCCAGCATTGACTGTGTGTTTATAACAGGACTGAGTGTCCCAGCACTGATTTTGTGTCTAACTGGACTGAGTGTCCCAGCACTGGCTGTGTGTATAACAGGACTGAGTGTCCCAGCACTGGCTGTGTGTATAACAGGACTGAGTATTCCAGCACTGATTTTGTGTCTAACAGGTTTGAGTGTTCCAGCAGTGATTGTGTGTGTTTAACAGGACTGAGTGTTCCAGCACTGACTGTCTGTTTATAACAGGACTGAGTGTCCCAGCACTGACTGTGTGTAAATAACAGGACTGAGTGTCCCAGTATAGACTGTGTGTATAACAGGACTGAGTGTCCCAGCACTGGCTGTGTGTATAACAGGACTGAGTGTTCCAGCACTGATTCTGTGTCTAACAGGACTGAGTGTCCCAGTACTGACTGTGTGTGTGTAACCGGACTGTGTGTCCCAGCACTGACTGTGTGTGTATCACAGGACTGAGTGTCCAAGCACTGATTGTGTGTGGATAACAGGACTGAGTGTCCCAGCACTGACTGTGTGTAAATAACAGGACTGAGTGTCCCAGCACTGACTGTGTGTAAATAACAGGACTGAGTGTCCCAGCACTGACTGTGTGTGCATAACAGGACTGACTGTCCCAGCACTGACTGTGTGTGCATAACAGGACTGACTGTCCCAGCATTGACTGTGTGTGTATCACAGGACTGAGTGTCCCAGCACTGACTGTGTGTGCATCACAGGACTCAGTGTCCAAGCACTGATTGTGTGTGTATAACAGGACTGAGTGTCCCAGCACTGACTGTGGGTGTATAACAGGACTGAGTGTTCCAGCACTGATTTTGTGTCTAACTGGACTGAGTGTCCCAGCACTGGCTGTGTGTATAACAGGACTGAGTGTCCAGCACTGACTGTGTGTGTAGCACAGGACTGAGTGTCCCAGCACTGAATGTGTGTATAACAGGACTGAGTGTCCCAGCACTGACTGTGTGTATAACAGGACTGAGTGTCCCAGCACTGGCTGTGTGTATAACTGGACTGAGTGTCCCAGCACTGATTCTGTGTCTAACAGGTTTGAGTGTTCCAGCAGTGATTGTGTGTGTTTAACAGGACTGAGTGTTCCAGCACTGATTCTGTGTCTAACAGGACTGAGTGTCCCAGCACTGACTGTGTGTGTAGCACAGGACTGAGTGTCCCAGCACTGACTGTGTGTGTATCACAGGACTGAGTGTCCCAGCACTGACTGTGTGTGTATCACAGGACTGAGTGTCCCAGCACTGACTTTGTGTGCATCACAGGACTGAGTGTCCCAGCACTGACTATGTGTGTAGCACAGGACTGAGTGTCCCAGCACTGACTGTGTGTGTAGCTCAGGACTGAGTGTCCCAGCACTGACTGTGTGTGTCGCACAGGACTGAGTGTCCCAGCACTGAATGTGTGTATAACAGGACTGAGTGTCCCAGCACTGACTGTGTGTGTATAACAGGACAGACTGTCCCAGCATTGACTGTGTGTGTATAACAGGACTGAGTGTCCCAGCATTGACTGTGTGTTTATAACAGGACTGAGTGTCCCAGCACTGATTTTGTGTCTAACTGGACTGAGTGTCCCAGCACTGGCTGTGTGTATAACAGGACTGAGTGTCCCAGCACTGGCTGTGTGTATAACAGGACTGAGTATTCCAGCACTGATTTTGTGTCTAACAGGTTTGAGTGTTCCAGCAGTGATTGTGTGTGTTTAACAGGACTGAGTGTTCCAGCACTGACTGTCTGTTTATAACAGGACTGAGTGTCCCAGCACTGACTGTGTGTAAATAACAGGACTGAGTGTCCCAGTATAGACTGTGTGTATAACAGGACTGAGTGTCCCAGCACTGGCTGTGTGTATAACAGGACTGAGTGTTCCAGCACTGATTCTGTGTCTAACAGGACTGAGTGTCCCAGCACTGACTGTGTGTGTGTAACCGGACTGTGTGTCCCAGCACTGACTGTGTGTGTATCACAGGACTGAGTGTCCAAGCACTGATTGTGTGTGGATAACAGGACTGAGTGTCCCAGCACTGACTGTGTGTAAATAACAGGACTGAGTGTCCCAGCACTGACTGTGTGTAAATAACAGGACTGAGTGTCCCAGCACTGACTGTGTGTGCATAACAGGACTGACTGTCCCAGCACTGACTGTGTGTGCATAACAGGACTGACTGTCCCAGCATTGACTGTGTGTGTATCACAGGACTGAGTGTCCCAGCACTGACTGTGTGTGCATCACAGGACTCAGTGTCCAAGCACTGATTGTGTGTGTATAACAGGACTGAGTGTCCCAGCACTGACTGTGGGTGTATAACAGGACTGAGTGTTCCAGCACTGATTTTGTGTCTAACTGGACTGAGTGTCCCAGCACTGGCTGTGTGTATAACAGGACTGAGTGTCCAGCACTGACTGTGTGTGTAGCACAGGACTGAGTGTCCCAGCACTGAATGTGTGTATAACAGGACTGAGTGTCCCAGCACTGACTGTGTGTATAACAGGACTGAGTGTCCCAGCACTGGCTGTGTGTATAACTGGACTGAGTGTCCCAGCACTGATTCTGTGTCTAACAGGTTTGAGTGTTCCAGCAGTGATTGTGTGTGTTTAACAGGACTGAGTGTTCCAGCACTGATTCTGTGTCTAACAGGACTGAGTGTCCCAGCACTGACTGTGTGTGTAGCACAGGACTGAGTGTCCCAGCACTGAATGTGTGTATAACAGGACTGAGTGTCCCAGCACTGACTGTGTGTGTATAACAGGACTGACTGTCCCAGCATTGACTGTGTGTGTATAACAGGACTGAGTGTCCCAGCATTGACTGTGTGTTTGTAACAGGACTGAGTGTCCCAGCACTGACTGTGTGTTTATAACAGGACTGAGTGTCCCAGCACTGACTGTGTGTTTATAACAGGACTGAGTGTCCAAGCACTGATTGTGTGTGTATAACAGGACTGAGTGTCCCAGCACTGACTGTGTGTGTAGCACAGGACTGAGTGTCCCAGCACTGACTGTGTGTGTAGCAAAGGACTGAGTGTCCCAGCACTGACTGTGTGTGTAGCACAGGACTGAGTGTCCCAGCACTGACTGTGTGTGTAGCACAGGACTGAGTGTCCCAGCACTGAATGTGTGTATAACAGGACTGAGTGTCCCAGCACTGACTGTGTGTGTATAACAGGACTGACTGTCCCAGCATTGACTGTGTGTGTATAACAGGACTGAGTATTCCAGCAGTGATTGTGTGTTTATAACAGGACTGAGTGTCCCAGCACTGACTGTGTGTTTATAACAGGACTGAGTGCCCCAGCACTGACTGTGTGTTTATAACAGGACTGAGTGTCCCAGCACTGACTGTGTGTAAATAACAGGACTGAGTGTCCCAGCATAGACTGTGTGTATAACAGGACTGAGTGTCTCAGCACTGGCTGTGTGTATAACAGGACTGAGTGTTCCAGCACTGATTCTATGTCTAACAGGACTGAGTGTCCCAGCACTGACTGTGTGTGTGTAACCGGACTGTGTGTCCCAGCACTGACTGTGTGTGTATCACAGGACTGAGTGTCCAAGCACTGATTGTGTGTGGATAACAGGACTGAGTGTCCCAGCACTGACTGTGTGTGTATCACAGGACTGAGTGTCCAAGCACTGACTGTGTGTGTATCACAGGACTGAGTGTCCCAGCACTGACTGTGTGTGTATCACAGGACTGAGTGTCCCAGCACTGACTGTGTGTGTATCACAGGACTGAGTGTCCCAGCACTGACTGTGTGTGTATCACAGGACTGAGTGTCCCAGCACTGACTGTGTGTGTATCACAGGACTGAGTGTCCCAGCACTGACTGTGTGTGTATAACAGGACTGAGTGTCCCAGCACTGACTGTGTGTGTATCACAGGACTGAGTGTCCAAGCACTGACTGTGTGTGTATCACAGGACTGAGTGTCCCAGCACTGACAGTGTGTGTATCACAGGACTGAGTGTCCCAGCACTGACTGTGTGTGTATCACAGGACTGAGTGTCCCAGCACTGACTGTGTGTGTATCACAGGACTGAGTGTCCCAGCACTGATTTTGTGTCTAACTGGACTGAGTGTCCCAGCACTGGCTGTGTGTAAATAACAGGACTGAGTGTCCCAGCACTGACTGTGTGTGTATAACAGGACTGACTGTCCCAGCATTGACTGTGTGTGTATAACAGGACTGCGTGTCCCAGTATTGACTGTGTGTTTATAACAGGACTGAGTGTCCCAGCACTGAATGTGTGTTTATAACAGGACTGAGTGTCCCAGCACTGACTGTGTGTAAATAACAGGACTGAGTGTCCCAGCATAGACTGTGTGTGTATAACAGGACTGAGTGTCCCAGCACTGACTGTGTGTGTATCACAGGACTGAGTGTCCCAGCACTGACTGTGTGTGCATCACAGGACTGAGTGTCCAAGCACTGATTGTGTGTGTATAACAGGACTGAGTGTCCCAGCACTGACTGTGGGCGTATAACAGGACTGAGTGTTCCAGCACTGATTTTGTGTCTAACTGGACTGAGTGTCCCAGCACTGGCTGTGTGTATAACAGGACTGAGTGTCCAGCACTGACTGTGTGTGTAGCACAGGACTGAGTGTCCCAGCACTGAATGTGTGAAAAACAGGACTGAGTGTCCCAGCATTGACTGTGTGTGTATAACAGGACTGAGTGTCCCAGCATTGACTGTGTGTTTATAACAGGACTGAGTGTCCCAGCACTGATTTTGTGTCTAACTGGACTGAGTGTCCCAGCACTGGCTGTGTGTATAACAGGACTGAGTGTCCCAGCACTGGCTGTGTGTATAACAGGACTGAGTATTCCAGCACTGATTTTGTGTCTAACAGGTTTGAGTGTTCCAGCAGTGATTGTGTGTGTTTAACAGGACTGAGTGTTCCAGCACTGATTCTGTGTGTAACAGGACTGAGTGTCCCAGCACTGGCTGTGTGTATAACAGGACTGAGTGTCCCAGCACTGGCTGTGTGTATAACAGGACTGAGTGTCCCAGCACTGGCTGTGTGTATAACAGGACTGAGTATTCCAGCACTGATTTTGTGTCTAACAGGTTTGAGTGTTCCAGCAGTGATTGTGTGTGTTTAACAGGACTGAGTGTTCCAGCACTGATTCTGTTTCTAACAGGACTGAGTGTCCCAGCACTGACTGTGTGTGTGTAACAGGACTGAGTGTCCCAGCACTGACTGTGTGTGTATCACAGGACTGAGTGTCCAAGCACTGATTGTGTGTGGATAACAGGACTGAGTGTCCCTGCACTGACTGTGTGTGTATCACAGGACTGAGTGTCCAAGCACTGATTGTGTGTGTATAACAGGACTGAGTGTCCCAGCACTGACTCTGGGTGTATAACAGGACTGAGTGTTCCAGCACTGATTTTGTGTCTAACTGGACTGAGTGTCCCAGCACTGGCTGTGTGTATAACAGGACTGAGTGTCCAGCACTGACTGTGTGTGTATCACAGGACTGAGTGTCCCAGCACTGACTGTGTGTGTATCACAGGACTGAGTATCCCAGCACTGACCGTGTGTGTATAACAGAACTGAATGTCCCAGAACTGATTGTGTGTTTATAACAGGACTGAGTATCCCAGCACTGACTGTGTGTGTATCACAGGACTGAGTCTCCCAGCACTGATTTTGTGTCTAACTGGACTGAGTGTCCCAGCACTGGCTGTGTATAACAGGACTGAGTGTCCCAGCACTGGCTGTGTGTATAACAGGACTGAGTATTCCAGCACTGATTCTGTGTCTAACAGGTTTGAGTGTTCCAGCAGTGATTGTGTGTGTTTAACAGGACTGAGTGTTCCAGCACTGATTCTGTGTCTAACAGGACTGAGTGTCCCAGCACTGACTGTGTGTGTAGCACAGGACTGAGTGTCCCAGCACTGACTGTGTGTGTAGCACAGGACTGAGTGTCCCAGCACTGAATGTGTGTATAACAGGACTGAGTGTCCCAGCACTGACTGTGTGTGTATAACAGGACTGACTGTCCCAGCATTGACTGTGTGTGTATAACAGGACTGAGTGTCCCAGCATTGACTGTGTGTTTGTAACAGGACTGAGTGTCCCAGCACTGACTGTGTGTTTATAACAGGACTGAGTGTCCCAGCACTGACTGTGTGTTTATAACAGGACTGAGTGTCCAAGCACTGATTGTGTGTGTATAACAGGACTGAGTGTCCCAGCACTGACTGTGGGTGTATAACAGGACTGAGTGTCCAGCACTGACTGTGTGTGTATCACATGACTGAGTGTCCCAGCACTGATTTTGTGTCTAACAGGACTGAGTGTCCCAGCACTGACTGTGTGTGTCTAACAGGACTGAGTCTCCCAAAACTGACTGTGTGTGTCTAACAGGACTGAGTGTACCAGCACTGGCTGTGTGTGTGTGCAGCAGGACTGAGTGTCGCAGCACTGACTGTGTGTGTATAACGGGTCTCAGTGTTCCAGCACTGATTGTGTGTGTATAACAGGACTGAGTGTCCCAGCACTGACTGTGTGTGTATCACAGGACTGAGTGTCCCAGCATTGACTGTGTGTGTTTCACAGGACGGAGTGTCCCAGCACTGACTGTGTGTGTATCACAGGACTGAGTGTCCCAGCACTGACTTTGTGTGCATCACAGGACTGAGTGTCCCAGCACTGACTATGTGTGTAGCACAGGACTGAGTGTCCCAGCACTGACTGTGTGTGTAGCACAGGACTGAGTGTCCCAGCACTGACTGTGTGTGTCGCACAGGACTGAGTGTCCCAGCACTGAATGTGTGTATAACAGGACTGAGTGTCCCAGCACTGACTATGTGTGTATAACAGGACAGACTGTCCCAGCATTGACTGTGTGTGTATAACAGGACTGAGTGTCCCAGCATTGACTGTGTGTTTATAACAGGACTGAGTGTCCCAGCACTGATTTTGTGTCTAACTGGACTGAGTGTCCCAGCACTGGCTGTGTGTATAACAGGACTGAGTGTCCCAGCACTGGCTGTGTGTATAACAGGACTGAGTATTCCAGCACTGATTTTGAGTCTAACAGGTTTGAGTGTTCCAGCAGTGATTGTGTGTGTTTAACAGGACTGAGTGTTCCAGCACTGACTGTCTGTTTATAACAGGACTGAGTGTCCCAGTATAGACTGTGTGTATAACAGGACTGAGTGTCCCAGCACTGACTTTGTGTGCATCACAGGACTGAGTGTCCCAGCACTGACTATGTGTGTAGCACAGGACTGAGTGTCCCAGCACTGACTGTGTGTGTAGCACAGGACTGAGTGTCCCAGCACTGACTGTGTGTGTCGCACAGGACTGAGTGTCCCAGCACTGAATGTGTGTATAACAGGACTGAGTGTCCCAGCACTGACTGTGTGTGTATAACAGGACAGACTGTCCCAGCATTGACTGTGTGTGTATAACAGGACTGAGTGTCCCAGCATTGACTGTGTGTTTATAACAGGACTGAGTGTCCCAGCACTGATTTTGTGTCTAACTGGACTGAGTGTCCCAGCACTGGCTGTGTGTATAACAGGACTGAGTGTCCCAGCACTGGCTGTGTGTATAACAGGACTGAGTATTCCAGCACTGATTTTGTGTCTAACAGGTTTGAGTGTTCCAGCAGTGATTGTGTGTGTTTAACAGGACTGAGTGTTCCAGCACTGATTCTGTGTGTAACAGGACTGAGTGTCCCAGCACTGGCTGTGTGTATAACAGGACTGAGTGTCCCAGCACTGGCTGTGTGTATAACAGGACTGAGTGTCCCAGCACTGGCTGTGTGTATAACAGGACTGAGTGTCCAAGCACTGATTGTGTGTGGATAACAGGACTGAGTGTCCCTGCACTGACTGTGTGTGTATCACAGGACTGAGTGTCCAAGCACTGATTGTGTGTGTATAACAGGACTGAGTGTCCCAGCACTGACTCTGGGTGTATAACAGGACTGAGTGTTCCAGCACTGATTTTGTGTCTAACTGGACTGAGTGTCCCAGCACTGGCTGTGTGTATAACAGGACTGAGTGTCCAGCACTGACTGTGTGTGTATCACAGGACTGAGTGTCCCAGCACTGACTGTGTGTGTATCACAGGACTGAGTATCCCAGCACTGACCGTGTGTGTATCACAGGACTGAGTGTTTCAGGACTGATTGTGTGTCTAACAGGACTGAGTATCCCAGCACTGACTGTGTGTGTATCACAGGACTGAGTCTCCCAGCACTGATTTTGTGTCTAACTGGACTGAGTGTCCCAGCACTGGCTGTGTGTATAACAGGACTGAGTGTCCCAGCACTGGCTGTGTGTATAACAGGACTGAGTATTCCAGCACTGATTCTGTGTCTAACAGGTTTGAGTGTTCCAGCAGTGATTGTGTGTGTTTAACAGGACTGAGTGTTCCAGCACTGATTCTGTGTCTAACAGGACTGAGTGTCCCAGCACTGACTGTGTGTGTAGCACAGGACTGAGTGTCCCAGCACTGACTGTGTGTGTAGCACAGGACTGAGTGTCCCAGCACTGAATGTGTGTATAACAGGACTGAGTGTCCCAGCACTGACTGTGTGTGTATAACAGGACTGACTGTCCCAGCATTGACTGTGTGTGTATAACAGGACTGAGTGTCCCAGCATTGACTGTGTGTTTGTAACAGGACTGAGTGTCCCAGCACTGACTGTGTGTTTATAACAGGACTGAGTGTCCCAGCACTGACTGTGTGTTTATAACAGGACTGAGTGTCCAAGCACTGATTGTGTGTGTATAACAGGACTGAGTGTCCCAGCACTGACTGTGGGTGTATAACAGGACTGAGTGTCCAGCACTGACTGTGTGTGTATCACAGGACTGAGTGTCCCAGCACTGACTGTGGGTGTGTAACAGGACTGAGTGTTCCAGCACTGACTTTGTGTCTAACTGGACTGAGTGTCCCAGCACTGGCTGTGTGTATAACAGGACTGAGTGTCCAGCACTGACTGTGTGTGTGTATCACAGGACTGAGTGTCCCAGCACTGACTGTGTGTGTATCACAGGACTGAGTGTCCCAGCACTGATTTTGTGTCTAACTGGACTGAGTGTCCCAGCACTGGCTGTGTGTATATAACAGGACTGAGTGTCCCAGCACTGACTGTGTGTATAACAGGACTGAATGTCCCAGCACTGATTGTGTGTTTATAACAGGACTGAGTGTCCCAGCACTGACTGTCTGTTTATAACAGGACTGAGTGTCCCAGCACTGACTGTGTGTAAATAACAGGACTGAGTGTCCCAGTATAGACTGTGTGTATAACAGGACTGAGTGTCCCAGCACTGGCTGTGTGTATAACAGGACTGAGTGTTCCAGCACTGATTCTGTGTCTAACAGGACTGAGTGTCCCAGCACTGACTGTGTGTGTGTAACCGGACTGTGTGTCCCAGCACTGACTGTGTGTGTATCACAGGACTGAGTGTCCAAGCACTGATTGTGTGTGGATAACAGGACTGAGTGTCCCAGCACTGACTGTGTGTAAATAACAGGACTGAGTGTCCCAGCACTGACTGTGTGTAAATAACAGGACTGAGTGTCCCAGCACTGACTGTGTGTGCATAACAGGACTGACTGTCCCAGCACTGACTGTGTGTGTATCACAGGACTGAGTATCCCAGCACTGACTGTGTGTGCATCACAGGACTCAGTGTCCAAGCACTGATTGTGTGTGTATAACAGGACTGAGTGTCCCAGCACTGACTGTGGGTGTATAACAGGACTGAGTGTTCCAGCACTGATTTTGTGTCTAACTGGACTGAGTGTCCCAGCACTGGCTGTGTGTATAACAGGACTGAGTGTCCAGCACTGACTGTGTGTGTAGCACAGGACTGAGTGTCCCAGCACTGAATGTGTGTATAACAGGACTGAGTGTCCCAGCACTGACTGTGTGTATAACAGGACTGAGTGTCCCAGCACTGGCTGTGTGTATAACTGGACTGAGTGTCCCAGCACTGATTCTGTGTCTAACAGGTTTGAGTGTTCCAGCAGTGATTGTGTGTGTTTAACAGGACTGAGTGTTCCAGCACTGATTCTGTGTCTAACAGGACTGAGTGTCCCAGCACTGACTGTGTGTGTAGCACAGGACTGAGTGTCCCAGCACTGAATGTGTGTATAACAGGACTGAGTGTCCCAGCACTGACTGTGTGTGTATAACAGGACTGACTGTCCCAGCATTGACTGTGTGTGTATAACAGGACTGAGTGTCCCAGCATTGACTGTGTGTTTGTAACAGGACTGAGTGTCCCAGCACTGACTGTGTGTTTATAACAGGACTGAGTGTCCCAGCACTGACTGTGTGTTTATAACAGGACTGAGTGTCCAAGCACTGATTGTGTGTGTATAACAGGACTGAGTGTCCCAGCACTGACTGTGGGTGTATAACAGGACTGAGTGTCCAGCACTGACTGTGTGTGTATCACAGGACTGAGTGTCCCAGCACTGATTTTGTGTCTAACAGGACTGAGTGTCCCAGCACTGACTGTGTGTGTCTAACAGGACTGAGTGTCCCAAAACTGACTGTGTGTGTCTAACAGGACTGAGTGTACCAGCACTGGCTGTGTGTGTGTGCAGCAGGACTGAGTGTCGCAGCACTGACTGTGTGTGTATAACGGGTCTCAGTGTTCCAGCACTGATTGTGTGTGTATAACAGGACTGAGTGTCCCAGCACTGACTGTGTGTGTATCACAGGACTGAATGTCCCAGCATTGACTGTGTGTGTATCACAGGACGGAGTGTCCCAGTACTGACTGTGTGTGTATCACAGGACTGAGTGTCCAAGCACTGACTTTGTGTGCATCACAGGACTGAGTGTCCCAGCACTGACTATGTGTGTAGCACGGACTGAGTGTCCCAGCACTGACTGTGTGTGTAGCACAGGACTGAGTGTCCCAGCACTGACTGTGTGTGTCGCACAGGACTGAGTGTCCCAGCACTGAATGTGTGTATAACAGGACTGAGTGTCCCAGCACTGACTGTGTGTGTATAACAGGACAGACTGTCCCAGCATTGACTGTGTGTGTATAACAGGACTGAGTGTCCCAGCATTGACTGTGTGTTTATAACAGGACTGAGTGTCCCAGCACTGATTTTGTGTCTAACTGGACTGAGTGTCCCAGCATTGGCTGTGTGTATAACAGGACTGAGTGTCCCAGCACTGGCTGTGTGTATAACAGGACTGAGTATTCCAGCACTGATTTTGTGTCTAACAGGTTTGAGTGTTCCAGCAGTGATTGTGTGTGTTTAACAGGACTGAGTGTTCCAGCACTGACTGTCTGTTTATAACAGGACTGAGTGTCCCAGCACTGACTGTGTGTAAATAACAGGACTGAGTGTCCCAGTATAGACTGTGTGTATAACAGGACTGAGTGTCCCAGCACTGGCTGTGTGTATAACAGGACTGAGTGTTCCAGCACTGATTCTGTGTCTAACAGGACTGAGTGTCCCAGCACTGACTGTGTGTGTGTAACCGGACTGTGTGTCCCAGCACTGACTGTGTGTGTGTAACCGGACTGTGTGTCCAAGCACTGATTGTGTGTGGATAACAGGACTGAGTGTCCCAGCACTGACTGTGTTTGTATCACAGGACTGAGTGTCCCAGCACTGATTGTGTGTGTATCACAGGACTGAGTGTCCAAGCACTGACTGTGTGTGTATCACAGGACTGAGTGTCCCAGCACTGACTGTGTGTGTATCACAGGACTGAGTGTCCCAGCACTGATTTTGTGTCTAACTGGACTGAGTGTCCCAGCACTGGCTGTGTGTAAATAACAGGACTGAGTGTCCCAGCACTGACTGTGTGTGTATAACAGGACTGACTGTCCCAGCATTGACTGTGTGTGTATAACAGGACTGAGTGTCCCAGCACTGACTGTGTGTTTATAACAGGACTGAGTGTCCCAGCACTGACTGTGTGTAAATAACAGCACTGAGTGTCCCAGCACTGACTGTGTGTAAATAACAGGACTGAGTGTCCCAGCACTGACTGTGTGTGTATAACAGGACTGACTGTCCCAGCATTGACTGTGTGTGTATCACAGGACTGAGTGTCCCAGCACTGACTGTGTGTGCATCACAGGACTCAGTGTCCAAGCACTGATTGTGTGTGTAGCACAGGACTGAGTGTCCCAGCACTGAATGTGTGTATAACAGGACTGAGTGTCCCAGCACTGACTGTGTGTGTATAACAGGACTGAGTGTCCCAGCACTGGCTGTGTGTTTATAACAGGACTGAGTGTCCCAGCACTGATTTTGTGACTAACTGGACTGAGTGTCCCAGCACTGGCTGTGTGTGTATAACAGGACTGACTGTCCCAGCATTGACTGTGTGTGTATCACAGGACTGAGTGTCCCAGCACTGGCTGTGTGTATAACAGGACTGAGTGTCCAGCACTGACTGTGTGTGTAGCACAGGACTGAGTGTCCCAGCACTGAATGTGTGTATAACAGGACTGAGTGTCCCAGCACTGACTGTGTGTGTATAACAGGACTGAGTGTCCCAGCACTGGCTGTGTGTTTATAACAGGACTGAGTGTCCCAGCACTGATTTTGTGTCTAACTGGACTGAGTGTCCCAGCACTGGCTGTGTGTATAACAGGACTGAGTGTCCCAGCACTGGCTGTGTGTATAACAGGACTGAGTATTCCAGCACTGATTTTGTGTCTAACAGGTTTGAGTGTTCCAGCAGTGATGGTGTGTGTTTAACAGGACTGAGTGTTCCAGCACTGATTCTGTGTGTAACAGGACTGAGTGTCCCAGCACTGACTGTGTGTGTATCACAGGACTGAGTGTCCAAGCACTGATTGTGTGTGGATAACAGGACTGAGTGTCCCAGCACTGACTGTGTTTGTATCACAGGACTGAGTGTCCCAGCACTGATTGTGTGTGGAAAACAGGACTGAGTGTCCCTGCACTGACTGTGTGTGTATCACAGGACTGAGTGTCCAAGCACTGATTGTGTGTGTATAACAGGACTGAGTGTCCCAGCACTGACTGTGGGTGTATAACAGGACTGAGTGTTCCTGCACTGATTTTGTGTCTAACTGGACTGAGTGCCCCAGCACTGGCTGTGTGTATAACAGGACTGAGTGTCCAGCACTGACTGTGTGTGTATCACAGGACTGAGTGTCCCAGCACTGACTGTGTGTGTATCACAGGACTGAGTGTCCCAGCACTGATTTTGTGTGTATAACAGGACTGAGTATCCCAGCACTGACCGTGTGTGTATAACAGAACTGAATGTCCCAGAACTGATTGTGTGTTTATAACAGGACTGAGTATCCCAGCACTGACCGTGTGTGTATAACAGGACTGAGTCTTTCAGGACTGATTGTGTGTCAAACAGGACTGAGTATCCCAGCACTGACTGTGTGTGTATCACAGGACTGAGTCTCCCAGCACTGATTTTGTGTCTAACTGGACTGAGTGTCCCAGCACTGGCTGTGTGTATAACAGGACTGAGTGTCCCAGCACTGGCTGTGTGTATAACAGGACTGAGTATTCCAGCACTGATTTTGTGTCTAACAGGTTTGAGTGTTCCAGCACTGATCGTGTGTGTTTAACAGGACTGAGTGTTCCAGCACTGATTCTGTGTCTAACAGGACTGAGTGTCCCAGCACTGACTGTGTGTATAACAGGACTGAGTGTCCCAGCACTGACTGTGTGTGTATAACAGGACTGACTGTCCCAGCATTGACTGTGTGTGTATAACAGGACTGAGTGTCCCAGCATTGACTGTGTGTTTATAACAGGACTGAGTGTCCCAGCACTGACTGTGTGTTTATAACAGGACTGAGTGTCCCAGCACTGACTGTGTGTATATAACAGGACTCAGAGTCCAAGCACTGATTGTGTGTGTATAACAGGACTGAGTGTCCCAGCACTGACTGTGGGTGTATAACAGGACTGAGTGTTCCAGCACTGATTTTGTGTCTAACCGGACTGAGTGTCCCAGCACTGATTGTGTGTGTATAACTGGACTGAGTGTCCCAGCACTGACTGTGTGTATCACAGGACTGAGTGTCCAAGCACTGATTGTGTGTGTTTAACAGGACTGAGTGTCCCAGCACTGACTGTGGGTGTATAACAGGACTGAGTGTTTCAGGACTGATTGTGTGTCTAACAGGACTGAGTATCCCAGCACTGACTGTGTGTGTATCACAGGACTGAGTCTCCCAGCACTGATTTTGTGTCTAACTGGACTGAGTGTCCCAGCACTGGCTGTGTGTATAACAGGACTGAGTGTCCCAGCACTGGCTGTGTGTGTAGCACAGGACAGAGTGTCCCAGCACTGAATGTGTGTATAACAGGTTTGACTGTACCAGCAGTGATTGTGTGTGTTTAACAGGACTGAGTGTCCCAGCACTGACTGTGTGTGTATCACAGGACTGAGTGTCCCAGCACTGACTGTGTGTGTATCACAGGACTGAGTGTCCCAGCACTGACTGTGTGTGTAGCACAGGACTGAGTGTCCCAGCACTGACTGTGTGTGTAGCACAGGACTGAGTGTCCCAGCACTGACTGTGTGTGTAGCACAGGACTGAGTGTCCCAGCACTGAATGTGTGTATAACAGGACTGAGTGTCCCAGCACTGACTGTGAGTGTATAACAGGACTGACTGTCCCAGCATTGACTGTGTGTGTATAACAGGACTGAGTGTCCCAGCATTGACTGTGTGTTTATAACAGGACTGAGTGTCCCAGCACTGACTGTGTGTTTATAACAGGACTGAGTGTCCCAGCACTGACTGTGTGTATATAACAGGACTGAGAGTCCAAGCACTGATTGTGTGTGTATAACAGGACTGAGTGTCCCAGCACTGACTGTGGGTGGATAACAGGACTGAGTGTTCCAGCACTGATTTTGTGTCTAACCGGACTGAGTGTCCCAGCACTGATTGTGTGTGTATAACTGGACTGAGTGTCCCAGCACTGACTGTGTGTGTATCACAGGACTGAGTGTCCAAGCACTGATTGTGTGTGTATAACAGGACTGAGTGTCCCAGCACTGACTGTGGGTGTATAACAGGACTGAGTGTCCAGCACTGACTGTGTGTGTATCACAGTACTGAGTGTCCCAGCACTGATTTTGTGTCTAACTGGACTGAGTGTCCCAGCACTGGCTGTGTGTATAACAGGACTGAGTATTCCAGCACTGATTTTGTGTCTAACAGGTTTGAGTGTTCCAGCAGTGATTGTGTGTGTTTAACAGGACTGAGTGTTCCAGCACTGACTGTGTGTTTATAACAGGACTGAGTGTCCCAGCACTGACTGTGTGTTTATAACAGGACTGAGTGTCCCAGCATTGACTGTGTGTGTATAACAGGACTGAGTGTCCCAGCACTGATTCTGTGTGTAACAGGACTGAGTGTCCCAGCACTGACTGTGTGTGTATCACAGGACTGAGTGTCCAAGCACTGATTGTGTGTGGATAACAGGACTGAGTGTCCCAGCACTGACTGTGTTTGTATCACAGGACTGAGTGTCCCAGCACTGATTGTGTGTGTATAACAGGACTGAGTGTCCCTGCACTGACTGTGTGTGTATCACAGGACTGAGTGTCCAAGCACTGATTGTGTGTGTATAACAGGACTGAGTGTCCCAGCACTGACTGTGGGTGTATAACAGGACTGAGTGTTCCAGCACTGATTTTGTGTCTAACTGGACTGAGTGCCCCAGCACTGGCTGTGTGTATAACAGGACTGAGTGTCCAGCACTGACTGTGTGTGTATCACAGGACTGAGTGTCCCAGCACTGACTGTGTGTGTATCACAGGACTGAGTGTCCCAGCACTGATTTTGTGTGTATAACAGGACTGAGTATCCCAGCACTGACCGTGTGTGTATAACAGAACTGAATGTCCCAGAACTGATTGTGTGTTTATAACAGGACTGAGTATCCCAGCACTGACCGTGTGTGTATAACAGGACTGAGTCTTTCAGGACTGATTGTGTGTCAAACAGGACTGAGTATCCCAGCACTGACTGTGTGTGTATCACAGGACTGAGTCTCCCAGCACTGATTTTGTGTCTAACTGGACTGAGTGTCCCAGCACTGGCTGTGTGTATAACAGGACTGAGTGTCCCAGCACTGGCTGTGTGTATAACAGGACTGAGTATTCCAGCACTGATTTTGTGTCTAACAGGTTTGAGTGTTCCAGCACTGATTGTGTGTGTTTAACAGGACTGAGTGTTCCAGCACTGATTCTGTGTCTAACAGGACTGAATGTCCCAGCACTGACTGTGTGTATAACAGGACTGAGTGTCCCAGCACTGACTGTGTGTGTATAACAGGACTGACTGTCCCAGCATTGACTGTGTGTGTATAACAGGACTGAGTGTCCCAGCATTGACTGTGTGTTTATAACAGGACTGAGTGTCCCAGCACTGACTGTGTGTTTATAACAGGACTGAGTGTCCCAGCACTGACTGTGTGTATATAACAGGACTGAGAGTCCAAGCACTGATTGTGTGTGTATAACAGGACTGAGTGTCCCAGCACTGACTGTGGGTGTATAACAGGACTGAGTGTTCCAGCACTGATTTTGTGTCTAACCGGACTGAGTGTCCCAGCACTGATTGTGTGTGTATAACTGGACTGAGTGTCCCAGCACTGACTGTGTGTGTATCACAGGACTGAGTGTCCAAGCACTGATTGTGTGTGTTTAACAGGACTGAGTGTCCCAGCACTGACTGTGGGTGTATAACAGAACTGAATGTCCCAGAACTGATTGTGTGTTTATAACAGGACTGAGTATCCCAGCACTGACCGTGTGTGTATAACAGGACTGAGTGTTTCAGGACTGATTGTGTGTCTAACAGGACTGAGTATCCCAGCACTGACTGTGTGTGTATCACAGGACTGAGTCTCCCAGCACTGATTTTGTGTCTAACTGGACTGAGTGTCCCAGCACTGGCTGTGTGTATAACAGGACTGAGTGTCCCAGCACTGGCTGTGTGTGTAGCACAGGACAGAGTGTCCCAGCACTGAATGTGTGTATAACAGGTTTGACTGTTCCAGCAGTGATTGTGTGTGTTTAACAGGACTGAGTGTCCCAGCACTGACTGTGTGTGTATCACAGGACTGAGTGTCCCAGCACTGACTGTGTGTGTATCACAGGACTGAGTGTCCCAGCACTGACTGTGTGTGTATCACAGGACTGAGTGTCCCAGCACTGACTGTGTGTGTAGCACAGGACTGAGTGTCCCAGCACTGACTGTGTGTGTAGCACAGGACAGAGTGTCCCAGCACTGAATGTGTGTATAACAGGACTGAGTGTCCCAGCACTGACTGTGAGTTTATAACAGGACTGACTGTCCCAGCATTGACTGTGTGTGTATAACAGGACTGAGTGTCCCAGCATTGACTGTGTGTTTATAACAGGACTGAGTGTCCCAGCACTGACTGTGTGTTTATAACAGGACTGAGTGTCCCAGCACTGACTGTGTGTATATAACAGGACTGAGAGTCCAAGCACTGATTGTGTGTGTATAACAGGACTGAGTGTCCCAGCACTGACTGTGGGTGGATAACAGGACTGAGTGTTCCAGCACTGATTTTGTGTCTAACCGGACTGAGTGTCCCAGCACTGATTGTGTGTGTATAACTGGACTGAGTGTCCCAGCACTGACTGTGTGTGTATCACAGGACTGAGTGTCCAAGCACTGATTGTGTGTGTATAACAGGACTGAGTGTCCCAGCACTGACTGTGGGTGTATAACAGGACTGAGTGTCCAGCACTGACTGTGTGTGTATCACAGTACTGAGTGTCCCAGCACTGATTTTGTGTCTAACTGGACTGAGTGTCCCAGCACTGGCTGTGTGTATAACAGGACTGAGTGTCCCAGCACTGGCTGTGTGTATAACAGGACTGAGTATTCCAGCACTGATTTTGTCTCTAATAGGTTTGAGTGTTCCAGCAGTGATTGTGTGCGTATAACGGGTCTCAGTGTTCCAGCACTGATTGTGTGTGTATAACAGGACTGAGTGTCCCAGCACTGACTGTGTGTGTATCACAGGACTGAGTGTCCCAGCACTGACTGTGTGTGCAGCACAGGACTGAGTGTCCCAGCACTGACTGTGTGTGTAGCACAGGACTGAGTGTCCCAGCACTGAATGTGTGTATAACAGGACTGAGTGTCCCAGCACTGACTGTGTGTGTATAACAGGACTGACCGTCCCAGCATTGACTGTGTGTGTATAACAGGACTGAGTGTCCCAGCATTGACTGTGTGTGTATAACAGGACTGAGTGTCCCAGCACTGATTTTGTGTCTAACTGGACTGAGTGTCCCAGCACTGGCTGTGTGTATAACAGGACTGAGTATTCCAGCACTGATTTTGTGTCTAACAGGTTTGAGTGTTCCAGCAGTGATTGTGTGTGTTTAACAGGACTGAGTGTTCCAGCACTGACTGTGTGTTTATAACAGGACTGAGTGTCCCAGCATTGACTGTGTGTTTATAACAGGACTGAGTGTCCCAGCACTGATTTTGTGTCTAACTGGACTGAGTGTCCCAGCACTGGCTGTGTGTATAACAGGACTGAGTGTCCCAGCACTGGCTGTGTGTATAACAGGACTGAGTATTCCAGCACTGATTTTGTGTCTAACAGGTTTGAGTGTTCCAGCAGTGATTGTGTGTGTTTAACAGGACTGAGTGTTCCAGCACTGACTGTGTGTTTATAACAGGACTGAGTGTCCCAGCACTGACTGTGTGTTTATAACAGGACTGAGTGTCCCAGCACTGACTGTGTGTAAATAACAGGACTGAGTGTCCCAGCATAGACTGTGTGTATAACAGGACTGAGTGTCCCAGCACTGGCTGTGTGTATAACAGGACTGAGTGTTCCAGCACTGATTCTGTGTTTAACCGGACTGTGTGTCCCAGCACTGACTGTGTGTGCATCACAGGACTGAGTGTCCAAGCACTGATTGTGTGTGGATAACAGGACTGAGTGTCCCAGCACTGATTGTGTGTGTATAACAGGACTGAGTGTCCCAGCACTGACTGTGTGTGTATCACAGGACTGAGTGTCCCAGCACTGATTTTGTGTCTAACTGGACTGAGTGTCCCAGCACTGGCTGTGTGTAAATAACAGGACTGAGTGTCCTAGCACTGACTGTGTGTGTATAACAGGACTGACTGTCCCAGCATTGACTGTGTGTGTATAACAGGACTGAGTGTCCCAGCACTGACTGTGTGTTTATAACAGGACTGAGTGTCCCAGCACTGACTGTGTGTAAATAACAGGACTGAGTGTCCCAGCACTGACTGTGTGTAAATAACAGGACTGAGTGTCCCAGCACTGACTGTGAGTGTATAACAGGACTGACTGTCCCAGCATTGACTGTGTGTGTATAACAGGACTGAGTGTCCCAGCACTGACTGTGTGTGTATCACAGGACTGAGTGTCCCAGCACTGACTGTGTGTGTAGCACAGGACTGAGTGTCCCAGCACTGACTGTGTGTGTAGCAAACGACTGAGTGTCCCAGCACTGACTGTGTGTGTAGCACAGGACTGAGTGTCCCAGCACTGACTGTGTGTGTAGCACAGGACTGAGTGTCCCAGCACTGAATGTGTGTATAACAGGACTGAGTGTCCCAGCACTGACTGTGTGTGTATAACAGGACTGACTGTCCCAGCATTGACTGTGTGTGTATAACAGGACTGAGTGTCCCAGCATTGACTGTGTGTTTATAACAGGACTGAGTGTCCTAGCACTGATTTTGTGTCGAACTGGACTGAGTGTCCCAGCACTGGCTGTGTGTATAACAGGACTGAGTGTCCCAGCACTGGCTGTGTGTATAACAGCACTGAGTGTTCCAGCACTGACTGTGTGTTTATAACAGGACTGAGTGCCCCAGCACTGACTGTGTGTTTATAACAGGACTGAGTGTCCCAGCACTGACTGTGTGTAAATAACAGGACTGAGTGTCCCAGCATAGACTGTGTGTATAACAGGACTGAGTGTCCCAGCACTGGCTGTGTGTATAACAGGACTGAGTGTTCCAGCACTGATTCTATGTCTAACAGGACTGAGTGTCCCAGCACTGACTGTGTGTGTGTAACCGGACTGTGTGTCCCAGCACTGACTGTGTGTGTATCACAGGACTGAGTGTCCCAGCACTGACTGTGTGTGTATAACAGGACTGAGTGTCCCAGCACTGACTGTGTGTGTATCACAGGACTGAGTGTCCAAGCACTGACTGTGTGTGTATCACAGGACTGAGTGTCCCAGCACTGACAGTGTGTGTATCACAGGACTGAGTGTCCCAGCACTGACTGTGTGTGTATCACAGGACTGAGTGTCCCAGCACTGACTGTGTGTGTATCACAGGACTGAGTGTCCCAGCACTGATTTTGTGTCTAACTGGACTGAGTGTCCCAGCACTGGCTGTGTGTAAATAACAGGACTGAGTGTCCCAGCACTGACTGTGTGTGTATAACAGGACTGAGTGTCCCAGCATTGACTGTGTGTGTATAACAGGACTGCGTGTCCCAGTATTGACTGTGTGTTTATAACAGGACTGAGTGTCCCAGCACTGAATGTGTGTTTATAACAGGACTGAGTGTCCCAGCACTGACTGTGTGTAAATAACAGGACTGAGTGTCCCAGCATAGACTGTGTGTGTATAACAGGACTGAGTGTCCCAGCACTGACTGTGTGTGTATCACAGGACTGAGTGTCCCAGCACTGACTGTGTGTGCATCACAGGACTGAGTGTCCAAGCACTGATTGTGTGTGTATAACAGGACTGAGTGTCCCAGCACTGACTGTGGGTGTATAACAGGACTGAGTGTTCCAGCACTGATTTTGTGTCTAACTGGACTGAGTGTCCCAGCACTGGCTGTGTGTATAACAGGACTGAGTGTCCAGCACTGACTGTGTGTGTAGCACAGGACTGAGTGTCCCAGCACTGACTGTGTGAAAAACAGGACTGAGTGTCCCAGCATTGACTGTGTGTGTATAACAGGACTGAGTGTCCCAGCATTGACTGTGTGTTTATAACAGGACTGAGTGTCCCAGCACTGATTTTGTGTCTAACTGGACTGAGTGTCCCAGCACTGGCTGTGTGTATAACAGGACTGAGTGTCCCAGCACTGGCTGTGTGTATAACAGGACTGAGTATTCCAGCACTGATTTTGTGTCTAACAGGTTTGAGTGTTCCAGCAGTGATTGTGTGTGTTTAACAGGACTGAGTGTTCCAGCACTGATTCTGTGTGTAACAGGACTGAGTGTCCCAGCACTGGCTGTGTGTATAACAGGACTGAGTGTCCCAGCACTGGCTGTGTGTATAACAGGACTGAGTGTCCCAGCACTGGCTGTGTGTATAACAGGACTGAGTATTCCAGCACTGATTTTGTGTCTAACAGGTTTGAGTGTTCCAGCAGTGATTGTGTGTGTTTAACAGGACTGAGTGTTCCAGCACTGATTCTGTTTCTAACAGGACTGAGTGTCCCAGCACTGACTGTGTGTGTGTAACAGGACTGAGTGTCCCAGCACTGACTGTGTGTGTATCACAGGACTGAGTGTCCAAGCACTGATTGTGTGTGGATAACAGGACTGAGTGTCCCTGCACTGACTGTGTGTGTATCACAGGACTGAGTGTCCAAGCACTGATTGTGTGTGTATAACAGGACTGAGTGTCCCAGCACTGACTCTGGGTGTATAACAGGACTGAGTGTTCCAGCACTGATTTTGTGTCTAACTGGACTGAGTGTCCCAGCACTGGCTGTGTGTATAACAGGACTGAGTGTCCAGCACTGACTGTGTGTGTATCACAGGACTGAGTGTCCCAGCACTGACTGTGTGTGTATCACAGGACTGAGTATCCCAGCACTGACCGTGTGTGTATAACAGAACTGAATGTCCCAGAACTGATTGTGTGTTTATAACAGGACTGAGTATCCCAGCACTGACTGTGGGTGTATCACAGGACTGAGTGTTTCAGGACTGATTGTGTGTCTAACAGGACTGAGTATCCCAGCACTGACTGTGTGTGTATCACAGGACTGAGTCTCCCAGCACTGATTTTGTGTCTAACTGGACTGAGTGTCCCAGCACTGGCTGTGTATAACAGGACTGAGTGTCCCAGCACTGGCTGTGTGTATAACAGGACTGAGTATTCCAGCACTGATTCTGTGTCTAACAGGTTTGAGTGTTCCAGCAGTGATTGTGTGTGTTTAACAGGACTGAGTGTTCCAGCACTGATTCTGTGTCTAACAGGACTGAGTGTCCCAGCACTGACTGTGTGTGTAGCACAGGACTGAGTGTCCCAGCACTGACTGTGTGTGTAGCACAGGACTGAGTGTCCCAGCACTGAATGTGTGTATAACAGGACTGAGTGTCCCAGCACTGACTGTGTGTGTATAACAGGACTGACTGTCCCAGCATTGACTGTGTGTGTATAACAGGACTGAGTGTCCCAGCATTGACTGTGTGTTTGTAACAGGACTGAGTGTCCCAGCACTGACTGTGTGTTTATAACAGGACTGAGTGTCCCAGCACTGACTGTGTGTTTATAACAGGACTGAGTGTCCAAGCACTGATTGTGTGTGTATAACAGGACTGAGTGTCCCAGCACTGACTGTGGGTGTATAACAGGACTGAGTGTCCAGCACTGACTGTGTGTGTATCACATGACTGAGTGTCCCAGCACTGATTTTGTGTCTAACAGGACTGAGTGTCCCAGCACTGACTGTGTGTGTCTAACAGGACTGAGTCTCCCAAAACTGACTGTGTGTGTCTAACAGGACTGAGTGTACCAGCACTGGCTGTGTGTGTGTGCAGCAGGACTGAGTGTCGCAGCACTGACTGTGTGTGTATAACGGGTCTCAGTGTTCCAGCACTGATTGTGTGTGTATAACAGGACTGAGTGTCCCAGCACTGACTGTGTGTGTATCACAGGACTGAGTGTCCCAGCATTGACTGTGTGTGTTTCACAGGACGGAGTGTCCCAGCACTGATTGTGTGTGTATCACAGGACTGAGTGTCCCAGCACTGACTTTGTGTGCATCACAGGACTGAGTGTCCCAGCACTGACTATGTGTGTAGCACAGGACTGAGTGTCCCAGCACTGACTGTGTGTGTCGCACAGGACTGAGTGTCCCAGCACTGACTGTGTGTGTCGCACAGGACTGAGTGTCCCAGCACTGAATGTGTGTATAACAGGACTGAGTGTCCCAGCACTGACTATGTGTGTATAACAGGACAGACTGTCCCAGCATTGACTGTGTGTGTATAACAGGACTGAGTGTCCCAGCATTGACTGTGTGTTTATAACAGGACTGAGTGTCCCAGCACTGATTTTGTGTCTAACTGGACTGAGTGTCCCAGCACTGGCTGTGTGTATAACAGGACTGAGTGTCCCAGCACTGGCTGTGTGTATAACAGGACTGAGTATTCCAGCACTGATTTTGTGTCTAACAGGTTTGAGTGTTCCAGCAGTGATTGTGTGTGTTTAACAGGACTGAGTGTTCCAGCACTGACTGTCTGTTTATAACAGGACTGAGTGTCCCAGTATAGACTGTGTGTATAACAGGACTGAGTGTCCCAGCACTGACTTTGTGTGCATCACAGGACTGAGTGTCCCAGCACTGACTATGTGTGTAGCACAGGACTGAGTGTCCCAGCACTGACTGTGTGTGTAGCACAGGACTGAGTGTCCCAGCACTGACTGTGTGTGTCGCACAGGACTGAGTGTCCCAGCACTGAATGTGTGTATAACAGGACTGAGTGTCCCAGCACTGACTGTGTGTGTATAACAGGACAGACTGTCCCAGCATTGACTGTGTGTGTATAACAGGACTGAGTGTCCCAGCATTGACTGTGTGTTTATAACAGGACTGAGTGTCCCAGCACTGATTTTGTGTCTAACTGGACTGAGTGTCCCAGCACTGGCTGTGTGTATAACAGGACTGAGTGTCCCAGCACTGGCTGTGTGTATAACAGGACTGAGTATTCCAGCACTGATTTTGTGTCTAACAGGTTTGAGTGTTCCAGCAGTGATTGTGTGTGTTTAACAGGACTGAGTGTTCCAGCACTGATTCTGTGTGTAACAGGACTGAGTGTCCCAGCACTGGCTGTGTGTATAACAGGACTGAGTGTCCCAGCACTGGCTGTGTGTATAACAGGACTGAGTGTCCCAGCACTGGCTGTGTGTATAACAGGACTGAGTATTCCAGCACTGATTTTGTGTCTAACAGGTTTGAGTGTTCCAGCAGTGATTGTGTGTGTTTAACAGGACTGAGTGTTCCAGCACTGATTCTGTGTCTAACAGGACTGAGTGTCCCAGCACTGACTGTGTGTGTGTAACAGGACTGAGTGTCCCAGCACTGACTGTGTGTGTATCACAGGACTGAGTGTCCAAGCACTGACTGTGTGTGTATCACAGGACTGAGTGTCCAAGCACTGATTGTGTGTGTATAACAGGACTGAGTGTCCCAGCACTGACTCTGGGTGTATAACAGGACTGAGTGTTCCAGCACTGATTTTGTGTCTAACTGGACTGAGTGTCCCAGCACTGGCTGTGTGTATAACAGGACTGAGTGTCCAGCACTGACTGTGTGTGTATCACAGGACTGAGTGTCCCAGCACTGACTGTGTGTGTATCACAGGACTGAGTGTCCCAGCACTGACCGTGTGTGTATAACAGAACTGAATGTCCCAGAACTGATTGTGTGTTTATAACAGGACTGAGTATCCCAGCACTGACTGTGGGTGTATCACAGGACTGAGTGTTTCAGGACTGATTGTGTGTCTAACAGGACTGAGTATCCCAGCACTGACTGTGTGTGTATCACAGGACTGAGTCTCCCAGCACTGATTTTGTGTCTAACTGGACTGAGTGTCCCAGCACTGGCTGTGTATAACAGGACTGAGTGTCCCAGCACTGGCTGTGTGTATAACAGGACTGAGTATTCCAGCACTGATTCTGTGTCTAACAGGTTTGAGTGTTCCAGCAGTGATTGTGTGTGTTTAACAGGACTGAGTGTTCCAGCACTGATTCTGTGTCTAACAGGACTGAGTGTCCCAGCACTGACTGTGTGTGTAGCACAGGACTGAGTGTCCCAGCACTGACTGTGTGTGTAGCACAGGACTGAGTGTCCCAGCACTGAATGTGTGTATAACAGGACTGAGTGTCCCAGCACTGACTGTGTGTGTATAACAGGACTGACTGTCCCAGCATTGACTGTGTGTGTATAACAGGACTGAGTGTCCCAGCATTGACTGTGTGTTTGTAACAGGACTGAGTGTCCCAGCACTGACTGTGTGTTTATAACAGGACTGAGTGTCCCAGCACTGACTGTGTGTTTATAACAGGACTGAGTGTCCAAGCACTGATTGTGTGTGTATAACAGGACTGAGTGTCCCAGCACTGACTGTGGGTGTATAACAGGACTGAGTGTCCAGCACTGACTGTGTGTGTATCACATGACTGAGTGTCCCAGCACTGATTTTGTGTCTAACAGGACTGAGTGTCCCAGCACTGACTGTGTGTGTCTAACAGGACTGAGTCTCCCAAAACTGACTGTGTGTGTCTAACAGGACTGAGTGTACCAGCACTGGCTGTGTGTGTGTGCAGCAGGACTGAGTGTCGCAGCACTGACTGTGTGTGTATAACGGGTCTCAGTGTTCCAGCACTGATTGTGTGTGTATAACAGGACTGAGTGTCCCAGCACTGACTGTGTGTGTATCACAGGACTGAGTGTCCCAGCATTGACTGTGTGTGTTTCACAGGACGGAGTGTCCCAGCACTGATTGTGTGTGCATCACAGGACTGAGTGTCCCAGCACTGACTATGTGTGTAGCACAGGACTGAGTGTCCCAGCACTGACTGTGTGTGTCGCACAGGACTGAGTGTCCCAGCACTGACTGTGTGTGTCGCACAGGACTGAGTGTCCCAGCACTGAATGTGTGTATAACAGGACTGAGTGTCCCAGCACTGACTATGTGTGTATAACAGGACAGACTGTCCCAGCATTGACTGTGTGTGTATAACAGGACTGAGTGTCCCAGCATTGACTGTGTGTTTATAACAGGACTGAGTGTCCCAGCACTGATTTTGTGTCTAACTGGACTGAGTGTCCCAGCACTGGCTGTGTGTATAACAGGACTGAGTGTCCCAGCACTGGCTGTGTGTATAACAGGACTGAGTATTCCAGCACTGATTTTGTGTCTAACAGGTTTGAGTGTTCCAGCAGTGATTGTGTGTGTTTAACAGGACTGAGTGTTCCAGCACTGACTGTCTGTTTATAACAGGACTGAGTGTCCCAGTATAGACTGTGTGTATAACAGGACTGAGTGTCCCAGCACTGACTTTGTGTGCATCACAGGACTGAGTGTCCCAGCACTGACTATGTGTGTAGCACAGGACTGAGTGTCCCAGCACTGACTGTGTGTGTAGCACAGGACTGAGTGTCCCAGCACTGACTGTGTGTGTCGCACAGGACTGAGTGTCCCAGCACTGAATGTGTGTATAACAGGACTGAGTGTCCCAGCACTGACTGTGTGTGTATAACAGGACAGACTGTCCCAGCATTGACTGTGTGTGTATAACAGGACTGAGTGTCCCAGCATTGACTGTGTGTTTATAACAGGACTGAGTGTCCCAGCACTGATTTTGTGTCTAACTGGACTGAGTGTCCCAGCACTGGCTGTGTGTATAACAGGACTGAGTGTCCCAGCACTGGCTGTGTGTATAACAGGACTGAGTATTCCAGCACTGATTTTGTGTCTAACAGGTTTGAGTGTTCCAGCAGTGATTGTGTGTGTTTAACAGGACTGAGTGTTCCAGCACTGATTCTGTTTCTAACAGGACTGAGTGTCCCAGCACTGACTGTGTGAGTGTAACAGGACTGAGTGTCCCAGCACTGACTGTGTGTGTATCACAGGACTGAGTGTCCAAGCACTGATTGTGTGTGGATAACAGGACTGAGTGTCCCTGCACTGACTGTGTGTGTATCACAGGACTGAGTGTCCAAGCACTGATTGTGTGTGTATAACAGGACTGAGTGTCCCAGCACTGACTCTGGGTGTATAACAGGACTGAGTGTTCCAGCACTGATTTTGTGTCTAACTGGACTGAGTGTCCCAGCACTGGCTGTGTGTATAACAGGACTGAGTGTCCAGCACTGACTGTGTGTGTATCACAGGACTGAGTGTCCCAGCACTGACTGTGTGTGTATCACAGGACTGAGTATCCCAGCACTGACCGTGTGTGTATAACAGAACTGAATGTCCCAGAACTGATTGTGTGTTTATAACAGGACTGAGTATCCCAGCACTGACTGTGGGTGTATCACAGGACTGAGTGTTTCAGGACTGATTGTGTGTCTAACAGGACTGAGTATCCCAGCACTGACTGTGTGTGTATCACAGGACTGAGTCTCCCAGCACTGATTTTGTGTCTAACTGGACTGAGTGTCCCAGCACTGGCTGTGTATAACAGGACTGAGTGTCCCAGCACTGGCTGTGTGTATAACAGGACTGAGTATTCCAGCACTGATTCTGTGTCTAACAGGTTTGAGTGTTCCAGCAGTGATTGTGTGTGTTTAACAGGACTGAGTGTTCCAGCACTGATTCTGTGTCTAACAGGACTGAGTGTCCCAGCACTGACTGTGTGTGTAGCACAGGACTGAGTGTCCCAGCACTGACTGTGTGTGTAGCACAGGACTGAGTGTCCCAGCACTGAATGTGTGTATAACAGGACTGAGTGTCCCAGCACTGACTGTGTGTGTATAACAGGACTGACTGTCCCAGCATTGACTGTGTGTGTATAACAGGACTGAGTGTCCCAGCATTGACTGTGTGTTTGTAACAGGACTGAGTGTCCCAGCACTGACTGTGTGTTTATAACAGGACTGAGTGTCCCAGCACTGACTGTGTGTTTATAACAGGACTGAGTGTCCAAGCACTGATTGTGTGTGTATAACAGGACTGAGTGTCCCAGCACTGACTGTGGGTGTATAACAGGACTGAGTGTCCAGCACTGACTGTGTGTGTATCACATGACTGAGTGTCCCAGCACTGATTTTGTGTCTAACAGGACTGAGTGTCCCAGCACTGACTGTGTGTGTCTAACAGGACTGAGTCTCCCAAAACTGACTGTGTGTGTCTAACAGGACTGAGTGTACCAGCACTGGCTGTGTGTGTGTGCAGCAGGACTGAGTGTCGCAGCACTGACTGTGTGTGTATAACGGGTCTCAGTGTTCCAGCACTGATTGTGTGTGTATAACAGGACTGAGTGTCCCAGCACTGACTGTGTGTGTATCACAGGACTGAGTGTCCCAGCATTGACTGTGTGTGTTTCACAGGACGGAGTGTCCCAGCACTGATTGTGTGTGTATCACAGGACTGAGTGTCCCAGCACTGACTTTGTGTGCATCACAGGACTGAGTGTCCCAGCACTGACTATGTGTGTAGCACAGGACTGAGTGTCCCAGCACTGACTGTGTGTGTCGCACAGGACTGAGTGTCCCAGCACTGACTGTGTGTGTCGCACAGGACTGAGTGTCCCAGCACTGAATGTGTGTATAACAGGACTGAGTGTCCCAGCACTGACTATGTGTGTATAACAGGACAGACTGTCCCAGCATTGACTGTGTGTGTATAACAGGACTGAGTGTCCCAGCATTGACTGTGTGTTTATAACAGGACTGAGTGTCCCAGCACTGATTTTGTGTCTAACTGGACTGAGTGTCCCAGCACTGGCTGTGTGTATAACAGGACTGAGTGTCCCAGCACTGGCTGTGTGTATAACAGGACTGAGTATTCCAGCACTGATTTTGTGTCTAACAGGTTTGAGTGTTCCAGCAGTGATTGTGTGTGTTTAACAGGACTGAGTGTTCCAGCACTGACTGTCTGTTTATAACAGGACTGAGTGTCCCAGTATAGACTGTGTGTATAACAGGACTGAGTGTCCCAGCACTGACTTTGTGTGCATCACAGGACTGAGTGTCCCAGCACTGACTATGTGTGTAGCACAGGACTGAGTGTCCCAGCACTGACTGTGTGTGTAGCACAGGACTGAGTGTCCCAGCACTGACTGTGTGTGTCGCACAGGACTGAGTGTCCCAGCACTGAATGTGTGTATAACAGGACTGAGTGTCCCAGCACTGACTGTGTGTGTATAACAGGACAGACTGTCCCAGCATTGACTGTGTGTGTATAACAGGACTGAGTGTCCCAGCATTGACTGTGTGTTTATAACAGGACTGAGTGTCCCAGCACTGATTTTGTGTCTAACTGGACTGAGTGTCCCAGCACTGGCTGTGTGTATAACAGGACTGAGTGTCCCAGCACTGGCTGTGTGTATAACAGGACTGAGTATTCCAGCACTGATTTTGTGTCTAACAGGTTTGAGTGTTCCAGCAGTGATTGTGTGTGTTTAACAGGACTGAGTGTCCCAGCACTGGCTGTGTGTATAACAGGACTGAGTGTCCCAGCACTGGCTGTGTGTATAACAGGACTGAGTGTCCCAGCACTGGCTGTGTGTATAACAGGACTGAGTATTCCAGCACTGATTTTGTGTCTAACAGGTTTGAGTGTTCCAGCAGTGATTGTGTGTGTTTAACAGGACTGAGTGTTCCAGCACTGATTCTGTGTCTAACAGGACTGAGTGTCCCAGCACTGACTGTGTGTGTGTAACAGGACTGAGTGTCCCAGCACTGACTGTGTGTGTATCACAGGACTGAGTGTCCAAGCACTGATTGTGTGTGGATAACAGGACTGAGTGTCCCTGCACTGACTGTGTGTGTATCACAGGACTGAGTGTCCAAGCACTGATTGTGTGTGTATAACAGGACTGAGTGTCCCAGCACTGACTCTGGGTGTATAACAGGACTGAGTGTTCCAGCACTGATTTTGTGTCTAACTGGACTGAGTGTCCCAGCACTGGCTGTGTGTATAACAGGACTGAGTGTCCAGCACTGACTGTGTGTGTATCACAGGACTGAGTGTCCCAGCACTGACTGTGTGTGTATCACAGGACTGAGTATCCCAGCACTGACCGTGTGTGTATAACAGAACTGAATGTCCCAGAACTGATTGTGTGTTTATAACAGGACTGAGTATCCCAGCACTGACTGTGGGTGTATCACAGGACTGAGTGTTTCAGGACTGATTGTGTGTCTAACAGGACTGAGTATCCCAGCACTGACTGTGTGTGTATCACAGGACTGAGTCTCCCAGCGCTGATTTTGTGTCTAACTGGACTGAGTGTCCCAGCACTGGCTGTGTGTATAACAGGACTGAGTGTCCCAGCACTGGCTGTGTGTATAACAGGACTGAGTATTCCAGCACTGATTCTGTGTCTAACAGGTTTGAGTGTTCCAGCAGTGATTGTGTGTGTTTAACAGGACTGAGTGTTCCAGCACTGATTCTGTGTCTAACAGGACTGAGTGTCCCAGCACTGACTGTGTGTGTAGCACAGGACTGAGTGTCCCAGCACTGACTGTGTGTGTAGCACAGGACTGAGTGTCCCAGCACTGAATGTGTGTATAACAGGACTGAGTGTCCCAGCACTGACTGTGTGTGTATAACAGGACTGACTGTCCCAGCATTGACTGTGTGTGTATAACAGGACTGAGTGTCCCAGCATTGACTGTGTGTTTGTAACAGGACTGAGTGTCCCAGCACTGACTGTGTGTTTATAACAGGACTGAGTGTCCCAGCACTGACTGTGTGTTTATAACAGGACTGAGTGTCCAAGCACTGATTGTGTGTGTATAACAGGACTGAGTGTCCCAGCACTGACTGTGGGTGTATAACAGGACTGAGTGTCCAGCACTGACTGTGTGTGTATCACAGGACTGAGTGTCCCAGCACTGATTTTGTGTCTAACAGGACTGAGTGTCCCAGCACTGACTGTGTGTGTCTAACAGGACTGAGTGTACCAGCACTGGCTGTGTGTGTGTGCAGCAGGACTGAGTGTCGCAGCACTGACTGTGTGTGTATAACGGGTCTCAGTGTTCCAGCACTGATTGTGTGTGTATAACAGGACTGAGTGTCCCAGCACTGACTGTGTGTGTATCACAGGACTGAGTGTCCCAGCATTTACTGTGTGTGTTTCACAGGACGGAGTGTCCCAGCACTGACTGTGTGTGTATCACAGGACTGAGTGTCCCAGCACTGACTTTGTGTGCATCACAGGACTGAGTGTCCCAGCACTGACTATGTGTGTAGCACAGGACTGAGTGTCCCAGCACTGACTGTGTGTGTAGCACAGGACTGAGTGTCCCAGCACTGACTGTGTGTGTCGCACAGGACTGAGTGTCCCAGCACTGACTGTGTGTATAACAGGACTGAGTGTCCCAGCACTGACTGTGTGTGTATAACAGGACAGACTGTCCCAGCATTGACTGTGTGTGTATAACAGGACTGAGTGTCCCAGCATTGACTGTGTGTTTATAACAGGACTGAGTGTCCCAGCACTGATTTTGTGTCTAACTGGACTGAGTGTCCCAGCACTGGCTGTGTGTATAACAGGACTGAGTGTCCCAGCACTGGCTGTGTGTATAACAGGACTGAGTATTCCAGCACTGATTTTGTGTCTAACATGTTTGAGTGTTCCAGCAGTGATTGTGTGTGTTTAACAGGACTGAGTGTTCCAGCACTGACTGTCTGTTTATAACAGGACTGAGTGTCCCAGCACTGACTGTGTGTAAATAACAGGACTGAGTGTCCCAGTATAGACTGTGTGTATAACAGGACTGAGTGTTCCAGCACTGATTCTGTGTCTAACAGGACTGAGTGTCCCAGCACTGACTGTGTGTGTGTAACCGGACTGTGTGTCCCAGCACTGACTGTGTGTGTATCACAGGACTGAGTGTCCAAGCACTGATTGTGTGTGGATAACAGGACTGAGTGTCCCAGCACTGACTGTGTGTAAATAACAGGACTGAGTGTCCCAGCACTGACTGTGTGTAAATAACAGGACTGAGTGTCCCAGCACTGACTGTGTGTGCATAACAGGACTGACTGTCCCAGCACTGACTGTGTGTGCATAACAGGACTGACTGTCCCAGCATTGACTGTGTGTGTATCACAGGACTGAGTGTCCCAGCACTGACTGTGTGTGTGTAACCGGACTGTGTGTCCCAGCACTGACTGTGTGTGTATCACAGGACTGAGTGTCCAAGCACTGATTGTGTGTGTATAACAGGACTGAGTGTCCCAGCACTGGCTGTGTGTATAACAGGACTGAGTGTTCCAGCACTGATTCTGTGTCTAACAGGACTGAGTGTCCCAGCACTGACTGTGTGTGTGTAACCGGACTGTGTGTCCCAGCACTGACTGTGTGTGTATCACAGGACTGAGTGTCCAAGCACTGATTGTGTGTGGATAACAGGACTGAGTGTCCCAGCACTGACTGTGTGTAAATAACAGGACTGAGTGTCCCAGCACTGACTGTGTGTAAATAACAGGACTGAGTGTCCCAGCACTGACTGTGTGTGCATAACAGGACTGACTGTCCCAGCACTGACTGTGTGTGCATAACAGGACTGACTGTCCCAGCATTGACTGTGTGTGTATCACAGGACTGAGTGTCCCAGCACTGACTGTGTGTGCATCACAGGACTCAGTGTCCAAGCACTGATTGTGTGTGTATAACAGGACTGAGTGTCCCAGCACTGACTGTGGGTGTATAACAGGACTGAGTGTTCCAGCACTGATTTTGTGTCTAACTGGACTGAGTGTCCCAGCACTGGCTGTGTGTATAACAGGACTGAGTGTCCAGCACTGACTGTGTGTGTAGCACAGGACTGAGTGTCCCAGCACTGAATGTGTGTATAACAGGACTGAGTGTCCCAGCACTGACTGTGTGTATAACAGGACTGAGTGTCCCAGCACTGGCTGTGTGTATAACTGGACTGAGTGTCCCAGCACTGATTCTGTGTCTAACAGGTTTGAGTGTTCCAGCAGTGATTGTGTGTGTTTAACAGGACTGAGTGTTCCAGCACTGATTCTGTGTCTAACAGGACTGAGTGTCCCAGCACTGACTGTGTGTGTAGCACAGGACTGAGTGTCCCAGCACTGAATGTGTGTATAACAGGACTGAGTGTCCCAGCACTGACTGTGTGTGTATAACAGGACTGACTGTCCCAGCATTGACTGTGTGTGTATAACAGGACTGAGTGTCCCAGCATTGACTGTGTGTTTGTAACAGGACTGAGTGTCCCAGCACTGACTGTGTGTTTATAACAGGACTGAGTGTCCCAGCACTGACTGTGTGTTTATAACAGGACTGAGTGTCCAAGCACTGATTGTGTGTGTATAACAGGACTGAGTGTCCCAGCACTGACTGTGGGTGTATAACAGGACTGAGTGTCCAGCACTGACTGTGTGTGTATCACAGGACTGAGTGTCCCAGCACTGATTTTGTGTCTAACAGGACTGAGTGTCCCAGCACTGACTGTGTGTGTCTAACAGGACTGAGTGTCCCAAAACTGACTGTGTGTGTCTAACAGGACTGAGTGTACCAGCACTGGCTGTGTGTGTGTGCAGCAGGACTGAGTGTCGCAGCACTGACTGTGTGTGTATAACGGGTCTCAGTGTTCCAGCACTGATTGTGTGTGTATAACAGGACTGAGTGTCCCAGCACTGACTGTGTGTGTATCACAGGACTGAATGTCCCAGCATTGACTGTGTGTGTATCACAGGACGGAGTGTCCCAGTACTGACTGTGTGTGTATCACAGGACTGAGTGTCCAAGCACTGACTTTGTGTGCATCACAGGACTGAGTGTCCCAGCACTGACTATGTGTGTAGCACAGGACTGAGTGTCCCAGCACTGACTGTGTGTGTAGCACAGGACTGAGTGTCCCAGCACTGACTGTGTGTGTCGCACAGGACTGAGTGTCCCAGCACTGAATGTGTGTATAACAGGACTGAGTGTCCCAGCACTGACTGTGTGTGTATAACAGGACAGACTGTCCCAGCATTGACTGTGTGTGTATAACAGGACTGAGTGTCCCAGCATTGACTGTGTGTTTATAACAGGACTGAGTGTCCCAGCACTGATTTTGTGTCTAACTGGACTGAGTGTCCCAGCACTGGCTGTGTGTATAACAGGACTGAGTGTCCCAGCACTGGCTGTGTGTATAACAGGACTGAGTATTCCAGCACTGATTTTGTGTCTAACAGGTTTGAGTGTTCCAGCAGTGATTGTGTGTGTTTAACAGGACTGAGTGTTCCAGCACTGACTGTCTGTTTATAACAGGACTGAGTGTCCCAGCACTGACTGTGTGTAAATAACAGGACTGAGTGTCCCAGTATAGACTGTGTGTATAACAGGACTGAGTGTCCCAGCACTGGCTGTGTGTATAACAGGACTGAGTGTTCCAGCACTGATTCTGTGTCTAACAGGACTGAGTGTCCCAGCACTGACTGTGTGTGTGTAATCGGACTGTGTGTCCCAGCACTGACTGTGTGTGTATCACAGGACTGAGTGTCCAAGCACTGATTGTGTGTGGATAACAGGACTGAGTGTCCCAGCACTGACTGTGTTTGTATCACAGGACTGAGTGTCCCAGCACTGATTGTGTGTGTATCACAGGACTGAGTGTCCAAGCACTGACTGTGTGTGTATCACAGGACTGAGTGTCCCAGCACTGACTGTGTGTGTATCACAGGACTGAGTGTCCCAGCACTGACTGTGTGTAAATAACAGCACTGAGTGTCCCAGCACTGACTGTGTGTAAATAACAGGACTGAGTGTCCCAGCACTGACTGTGTGTGTATAACAGGACTGACTGTCCCAGCATTGACTGTGTGTGTATCACAGGACTGAGTGTCCCAGCACTGACTGTGTGTGCATCACAGGACTCAGTGTCCAAGCACTGATTGTGTGTGTAGCACAGGACTGAGTGTCCCAGCACTGAATGTGTGTATAACAGGACTGAGTGTCCCAGCACTGACTGTGTGTGTATAACAGGACTGAGTGTCCCAGCACTGGCTGTGTGTTTATAACAGGACTGAGTGTCCCAGCACTGATTTTGTGACTAACTGGACTGAGTGTCCCAGCACTGGCTGTGTGTGTATAACAGGACTGACTGTCCCAGCATTGACTGTGTGTGTATCACAGGACTGATTGTCCCAGCACTGGCTCTGTGTATAACAGGACTGAGTGTCCAGCACTGACTGTGTGTGTAGCACAGGACTGAGTGTCCCAGCACTGAATGTGTGTATAACAGGACTGAGTGTCCCAGCACTGACTGTGTGTGTATAACAGGACTGAGTGTCCCAGCACTGGCTGTGTGTTTATAACAGGACTGAGTGTCCCAGCACTGATTTTGTGTCTAACTGGACTGAGTGTCCCAGCACTGGCTGTGTGTATAACAGGACTGAGTGTCCCAGCACTGGCTGTGTGTATAACAGGACTGAGTATTCCAGCACTGATTTTGTGTCTAACAGGTTTGAGTGTTCCAGCAGTGATGGTGTGTGTTTAACAGGACTGAGTGTTCCAGCACTGATTCTGTGTGTAACAGGACTGAGTGTCCCAGCACTGACTGTGTGTGTATCACAGGACTGAGTGTCCAAGCACTGATTGTGTGTGGATAACAGGACTGAGTGTCCCAGCACTGACTGTGTTTGTATCACAGGACTGAGTGTCCCAGCACTGATTGTGTGTGGAAAACAGGACTGAGTGTCCCTGCACTGACTGTGTGTGTATCACAGGACTGAGTGTCCAAGCACTGATTGTGTGTGTATAACAGGACTGAGTGTCCCAGCACTGACTGTGGGTGTATAACAGGACTGAGTGTTCCAGCACTGATTTTGTGTCTAACTGGACTGAGTGCCCCAGCACTGGCTGTGTGTATAACAGGACTGAGTGTCCAGCACTGACTGTGTGTGTATCACAGGACTGAGTGTCCCAGCACTGACTGTGTGTGTATCACAGGACTGAGTGTCCCAGCACTGATTTTGTGTGTATAACAGGACTGAGTATCCCAGCACTGACCGTGTGTGTATAACAGAACTGAATGTCCCAGAACTGATTGTGTGTTTATAACAGGACTGAGTATCCCAGCACTGACCGTGTGTGTATAACAGGACTGAGTCTTTCAGGACTGATTGTGTGTCAAACAGGACTGAGTATCCCAGCACTGACTGTGTGTGTATCACAGGACTGAGTCTCCCAGCACTGATTTTGTGTCTAACTGGACTGAGTGTCCCAGCACTGGCTGTGTGTATAACAGGACTGAGTGTCCCAGCACTGGCTGTGTGTATAACAGGACTGAGTATTCCAGCACTGATTTTGTGTCTAACAGGTTTGAGTGTTCCAGCAGTGATTGTGTGTGTTTAACAGGACTGAGTGTTCCAGCACTGACTGTCTGTTTATAACAGGACTGAGTGTCCCAGCACTGACTGTGTGTAAATAACAGGACTGAGTGTCCCAGTATAGACTGTGTGTATAACAGGACTGAGTGTCCCAGCACTGGCTGTGTGTATAACAGGACTGAGTGTTCCAGCACTGATTCTGTGTCTAACAGGACTGAGTGTCCCAGCACTGACTGTGTGTGTGTAACCGGACTGTGTGTCCCAGCACTGACTGTGTGTGTATCACAGGACTGAGTGTCCAAGCACTGATTGTGTGTGGATAACAGGACTGAGTGTCCCAGCACTGACTGTGTTTGTATCACAGGACTGAGTGTCCCAGCACTGATTGTGTGTGTACCACAGGACTGAGTGTCCAAGCACTGACTGTGTGTGTATCACAGGACTGAGTGTCCCAGCACTGACTGTGTGTGTATCACAGGACTGAGTGTCCCAGCACTGACTGTGTGTAAATAACAGCACTGAGTGTCCCAGCACTGACTGTGTGTAAATAACAGGACTGAGTGTCCCAGCACTGACTGTGTGTGTATAACAGGACTGACTGTCCCAGCATTGACTGTGTGTGTATCACAGGACTGAGTGTCCCAGCACTGACTGTGTGTGCATCACAGGACTCAGTGTCCAAGCACTGATTGTGTGTGTAGCACAGGACTGAGTGTCCCAGCACTGAATGTGTGTATAACAGGACTGAGTGTCCCAGCACTGACTGTGTGTGTATAACAGGACTGAGTGTCCCAGCACTGGCTGTGTGTTTATAACAGGACTGAGTGTCCCAGCACTGATTTTGTGACTAACTGGACTGAGTGTCCCAGCACTGGCTGTGTGTGTATAACAGGACTGACTGTCCCAGCATTGACTGTGTGTGTATCACAGGACTGAGTGTCCCAGCACTGGCTCTGTGTATAACAGGACTGAGTGTCCAGCACTGACTGTGTGTGTAGCACAGGACTGAGTGTCCCAGCACTGAATGTGTGTATAACAGGACTGAGTGTCCCAGCACTGACTGTGTGTGTATAACAGGACTGAGTGTCCCAGCACTGGCTGTGTGTTTATAACAGGACTGAGTGTTCCAGCACTGATTCTGTGTCTAACAGGACTGAGTGTCCCAGCACTGACTGTGTGTATAACAGGACTGAGTGTCCCAGCACTGACTGTGTGTGTATAACAGGACTGACTGTCCCAGCATTGACTGTGTGTGTATAACAGGACTGAGTGTCCCAGCATTGACTGTGTGTTTATAACAGGACTGAGTGTCCCAGCACTGACTGTGTGTTTATAACAGGACTGAGTGTCCCAGCACTGACTGTGTGTATATAACAGGACTGAGAGTCCAAGCACTGATTGTGTGTGTATAACAGGACTGAGTGTCCCAGCACTGACTGTGGGTGTATAACAGGACTGAGTGTTCCAGCACTGATTTTGTGTCTAACCGGACTGAGTGTCCCAGCACTGATTGTGTGTGTATAACTGGACTGAGTGTCCCAGCACTGACTGTGTGTGTATCACAGGACTGAGTGTCCAAGCACTGATTGTGTGTGTTTAACAGGACTGAGTGTCCCAGCACTGACTGTGGGTGTATAACAGGACTGAGTGTTTCAGGACTGATTGTGTGTCTAACAGGACTGAGTATCCCAGCACTGACTGTGTGTGTATCACAGGACTGAGTCTCCCAGCACTGATTTTGTGTCTAACTGGACTGAGTGTCCCAGCACTGGCTGTGTGTATAACAGGACTGAGTGTCCCAGCACTGGCTGTGTGTGTAGCACAGGACAGAGTGTCCCAGCACTGAATGTGTGTATAACAGGTTTGACTGTACCAGCAGTGATTGTGTGTGTTTAACAGGACTGAGTGTCCCAGCACTGACTGTGTGTGTATCACAGGACTGAGTGTCCCAGCACTGACTGTGTGTGTATCACAGGACTGAGTGTCCCAGCACTGACTGTGTGTGTATCACAGGACTGAGTGTCCCAGCACTGACTGTGTGTGTAGCACAGGACTGAGTGTCCCAGCACTGACTGTGTGTGTAGCACAGGACTGAGTGTCCCAGCACTGAATGTGTGTATAACAGGACTGAGTGTCCCAGCACTGACTGTGAGTGTATAACAGGACTGACTGTCCCAGCATTGACTGTGTGTGTATAACAGGACTGAGTGTCCCAGCATTGACTGTGTGTTTATAACAGGACTGAGTGTCCCAGCACTGACTGTGTGTTTATAACAGGACTGAGTGTCCCAGCACTGACTGTGTGTATATAACAGGACTGAGAGTCCAAGCACTGATTGTGTGTGTATAACAGGACTGAGTGTCCCAGCACTGACTGTGGGTGGATAACAGGACTGAGTGTTCCAGCACTGATTTTGTGTCTAACCGGACTGAGTGTCCCAGCACTGATTGTGTGTGTATAACTGGACTGAGTGTCCCAGCACTGACTGTGTGTGTATCACAGGACTGAGTGTCCAAGCACTGATTGTGTGTGTATAACAGGACTGAGTGTCCCAGCACTGACTGTGGGTGTATAACAGGACTGAGTGTCCAGCACTGACTGTGTGTGTATCACAGTACTGAGTGTCCCAGCACTGATTTTGTGTCTAACTGGACTGAGTGTCCCAGCACTGGCTGTGTGTATAACAGGACTGAGTATTCCAGCACTGATTTTGTGTCTAACAGGTTTGAGTGTTCCAGCAGTGATTGTGTGTGTTTAACAGGACTGAGTGTTCCAGCACTGACTGTGTGTTTATAACAGGACTGAGTGTCCCAGCACTGACTGTGTGTTTATAACAGGACTGAGTGTCCCAGCATTGACTGTGTGTGTATAACAGGACTGAGTGTCCCAGCACTGATTCTGTGTGTAACAGGACTGAGTGTCCCAGCACTGACTGTGTGTGTATCACAGGACTGAGTGTCCAAGCACTGATTGTGTGTGGATAACAGGACTGAGTGTCCCAGCACTGACTGTGTTTGTATCACAGGACTGAGTGTCCCAGCACTGATTGTGTGTGTATAACAGGACTGAGTGTCCCTGCACTGACTGTGTGTGTATCACAGGACTGAGTGTCCAAGCACTGATTGTGTGTGTATAACAGGACTGAGTGTCCCAGCACTGACTGTGGGTGTATAACAGGACTGAGTGTTCCAGCACTGATTTTGTGTCTAACTGGACTGAGTGCCCCAGCACTGGCTGTGTGTATAACAGGACTGAGTGTCCAGCACTGACTGTGTGTGTATCACAGGACTGAGTGTCCCAGCACTGACTGTGTGTGTATCACAGGACTGAGTGTCCCAGCACTGATTTTGTGTGTATAACAGGACTGAGTATCCCAGCACTGACCGTGTGTGTATAACAGAACTGAATGTCCCAGAACTGATTGTGTGTTTATAACAGGACTGAGTATCCCAGCACTGACCGTGTGTGTATAACAGGACTGAGTCTTTCAGGACTGATTGTGTGTCAAACAGGACTGAGTATCCCAGCACTGACTGTGTGTGTATCACAGGACTGAGTCTCCCAGCACTGATTTTGTGTCTAACTGGACTGAGTGTCCCAGCACTGGCTGTGTGTATAACAGGACTGAGTGTCCCAGCACTGGCTGTGTGTATAACAGGACTGAGTATTCCAGCACTGATTTTGTGTCTAACAGGTTTGAGTGTTCCAGCACTGATTATGTGTGTTTAACAGGACTGAGTGTTCCAGCACTGATTCTGTGTCTAACAGGACTGAGTGTCCCAGCACTGACTGTGTGTATAACAGGACTGAGTGTCCCAGCACTGACTGTGTGTGTATAACAGGACTGACTGTCCCAGCATTGACTGTGTGTGTATAACAGGACTGAGTGTCCCAGCATTGACTGTGTGTTTATAACAGGACTGAGTGTCCCAGCACTGACTGTGTGTTTATAACAGGACTGAGTGTCCCAGCACTGACTGTGTGTATATAACAGGACTGAGAGTCCAAGCACTGATTGTGTGTGTATAACAGGACTGAGTGTCCCAGCACTGACTGTGGGTGTATAACAGGACTGAGTGTTCCAGCACTGATTTTGTGTCTAACCGGACTGAGTGTCCCAGCACTGATTGTGTGTGTATAACTGGACTGAGTGTCCCAGCACTGACTGTGTGTGTATCACAGGACTGAGTGTCCAAGCACTGATTGTGTGTGTTTAACAGGACTGAGTGTCCCAGCACTGACTGTGGGTGTATAACAGAACTGAATGTCCCAGAACTGATTGTGTGTTTATAACAGGACTGAGTATCCCAGCACTGACCGTGTGTGTATAACAGGACTGAGTGTTTCAGGACTGATTGTGTGTCTAACAGGACTGAGTATCCCAGCACTGACTGTGTGTGTATCACAGGACTGAGTCTCCCAGCACTGATTTTGTGTCTAACTGGACTGAGTGTCCCAGCACTGGCTGTGTGTATAACAGGACTGAGTGTCCCAGCACTGGCTGTGTGTGTAGCACAGGACAGAGTGTCCCAGCACTGAATGTGTGTATAACAGGTTTGACTGTTCCAGCAGTGATTGTGTGTGTTTAACAGGACTGAGTGTCCCAGCACTGACTGTGTGTGTATCACAGGACTGAGTGTCCCAGCACTGACTGTGTGTGTATCACAGGACTGAGTGTCCCAGCACTGACTGTGTGTGTAGCACAGGACTGAGTGTCCCAGCACTGACTGTGTGTGTAGCACAGGACTGAGTGTCCCAGCACTGAATGTGTGTATAACAGGACTGAGTGTCCCAGCACTGACTGTGAGTTTATAACAGGACTGACTGTCCCAGCATTGACTGTGTGTGTATAACAGGACTGAGTGTCCCAGCATTGACTGTGTGTTTATAACAGGACTGAGTGTCCCAGCACTGACTGTGTGTTTATAACAGGACTGAGTGTCCCAGCACTGACTGTGTGTATATAACAGGACTGAGAGTCCAAGCACTGATTGTGTGTGTATAACAGGACTGAGTGTCCCAGCACTGACTGTGGGTGGATAACAGGACTGAGTGTTCCAGCACTGATTTTGTGTCTAACCGGACTGAGTGTCCCAGCACTGATTGTGTGTGTATAACTGGACTGAGTGTCCCAGCACTGACTGTGTGTGTATCACAGGACTGAGTGTCCAAGCACTGATTGTGTGTGTATAACAGGACTGAGTGTCCCAGCACTGACTGTGGGTGTATAACAGGACTGAGTGTCCAGCACTGACTGTGTGTGTATCACAGTACTGAGTGTCCCAGCACTGATTTTGTGTCTAACTGGACTGAGTGTCCCAGCACTGGCTGTGTGTATAACAGGACTGAGTGTCCCAGCACTGGCTGTGTGTATAACAGGACTGAGTATTCCAGCACTGATTTTGTCTCTAATAGGTTTGAGTGTTCCAGCAGTGATTGTGTGTGTATAACGGGTCTCAGTGTTCCAGCACTGATTGTGTGTGTATAACAGGACTGAGTGTCCCAGCACTGACTGTGTGTGTATCACAGGACTGAGTGTCCCAGCACTGACTGTGTGTGTATCACAGGACTGAGTGTCCCAGCACTGACTGTGTGTGTAGCACAGAACTGAGTGTCCCAGCACTGACTGTGTGTGCAGCACAGGACTGAGTGTCCCAGCACTGACTGTGTGTGTAGCACAGGACTGAGTGTCCCAGCACTGAATGTGTGTATAACAGGACTGAGTGTCCCAGCACTGACTGTGCGTGTATAACAGGACTGACCGTCCCAGCATTGACTGTGTGTGTATAACAGGACTGAGTGTCCCAGCATTGACTGTGTGTGTATAACAGGACTGAGTGTCCCAGCACTGATTTTGTGTCTAACTGGACTGAGTGTCCCAGCACTGGCTGTGTGTATAACAGGACTAAGTGTCCCAGCACTGGCTGTGTGTATAACAGGACTGAGTATTCCAGCACTGATTTTGTGTCTAACAGGTTTGAGTGTTCCAGCAGTGATTGTGTGTGTTTAACAGGACTGAGTGTTCCAGCACTGACTGTGTGTTTATAACAGGACTGAGTGTCCCAGCATTGACTGTGTGTTTATAACAGGACTGAGTGTCCCAGCACTGATTTTGTGTCTAACTGGACTGAGTGTCCCAGCACTGGCTGTGTGTATAACAGGACTGAGTGTCCCAGCACTGGCTGTGTTTATAACAGGACTGAGTATTCCAGCACTGATTTTGTGTCTAACAGGTTTGAGTGTTCCAGCAGTGATTGTGTGTGTTTAACAGGACTGAGTGTTCCAGCACTGACTGTGTGTTTATAACAGGACTGAGTGTCCCAGCACTGACTGTGTGTTTATAACAGGACTGAGTGTCCCAGCACTGACTGTGTGTAAATAACAGGACTGAGTGTCCCAGCATAGACTGTGTGTATAACAGGACTGAGTGTCCCAGCACTGGCTGTGTGTATAACAGGACTGAGTGTTCCAGCACTGATTCTGTGTGTAACCGGACTGTGTGTCCCAGCACTGACTGTGTGTGCATCACAGGACTGAGTGTCCAAGCACTGATTGTGTGTGGATAACAGGACTGAGTGTCCCAGCACTGATTGTGTGTGTATAACAGGACTGAGTGTCCCAGCACTGACTGTGTGTGTATCACAGGACTGAGTGTCCCAGCACTGATTTTGTGTCTAACTGGACTGAGTGTCCCAGCACTGGCTGTGTGTAAATAACAGGACTGAGTGTCCCAGCACTGACTGTGTGTGTATAACAGGACTGACTGTCCCAGCATTGACTGTGTGTGTATAACAGGACTGAGTGTCCCAGCACTGACTGTGTGTTTATAACAGGACTGAGTGTCCCAGCACTGACTGTGTGTAAATAACAGGACTGAGTGTCCCAGCACTGACTGTGAGTGTATAACAGGACTGACTGTCCCAGCATTGACTGTGTGTGTATAACAGGACTGAGTGTCCCAGCACTGACTGTGTGTGTATCACAGGACTGAGTGTCCCAGCACTGACTGTGTGTGCATCACAGGACTCAGTGTCCAAGCACTGATTGTGTGTGTATAACAGGACTGAGTGTCCCAGCACTGACTGTGGGTGTATAACAGGACTGAGTGTTCCAGCACTGATTTTGTGTCTAACTGGACTGAGTGTCCCAGCACTGGCTGTGTGTATAACAGGACTGAGTGTCCCAGCATTGACTGTGTGTTTATAACAGGACTGAGTGTCCCAGCACTGATTTTGTGTCTAACTGGACTGAGTGTCCCAGCACTGGCTGTGTGTATAACAGGACAGAGTGTCCCAGCACTGGCTGTGTGTATAACAGGACTGAGTATTCCAGCACTGATTTTGTGTCTAAAAGGTTTGAGTGTTCCAGCAGTGATGGTGTGTGTTTAACAGGACTGAGTGTTCCAGCACTGATTCTGTGTGTAACAGGACTGAGTGTCCCAGCACTGACTGTGTGTGTATCACAGGACTGAGTGTCCAAGCACTGATTGTGTGTGGATAACAGGACTGAGTGTCCCAGCACTGACTGTGTTTGTATCACAGGACTGAGTGTCCCTGCACTGACTGTGTGTGTATCACAGGACTGAGTGTCCAAGCACTGATTGTGTGTGCATAACAGGACTGAGTGTCCCAGCACTGACTGTGGGTGTATAACAGGACTGAGTGTTCCAGCACTGATTTTGTGTCTAACTGGACTGAGTGCCCCAGCACTGGCTGTGTGTATAACAGGACTGAGGGTCCAAGCACTGACTGTGTGTGTATCACAGGACTGAGTGTCCCAGCACTGACTGTGTGTGTATCACAGGACTGAGTGTCCCAGCACTGATTTTGTGTGCATAACAGGACTGAGTATCCCAGCACTGACCGTGTGTGTATAACAGAACTGAATGTCCCAGAACTGATTGTGTGTTTATAACAGGACTGAGTATCCCAGCACTGACCGTGTGTGTATAACAGGACTGAGTGTTTCAGGACTGATTGTGTGTCTAACAGGACTGAGTATCCCAGCACTGGCTGTGTGTATAACAGGACTGAGTATTCCAGCACTGGCTGTGTGTATAACAGGACTGAGTATTCCAGCACTGACTGTGTGTGTATAACAGGACTGAGTGTCCCAGCACTGACTGTGTGTGTATCACAGGACTGAGTGTCCAAGCACTGATTGTGTGTGTTTAACAGGACTGAGTGTCCCAGCACTGACTGTGGGTGTATAACAGGACTGAGTGTTTCAGGACTGATTGTGTGTCTAACAGGACTGAGTATCCCAGCACTGACTGTGTGTGTATCACAGGACTGAGTCTCCCAGCACTGATTTTGTGTCTAACTGGACTGAGTGTCCCAGCACTGGCTGTGTGTATAACAGGACTGAGTGTCCCAGCACTGGCTGTGTGTGTAGCACAGGACAGAGTGTCCCAGCACTGAATGTGTGTATAACAGGTTTGACTGTACCAGCAGTGATTGTGTGTGTTTAACAGGACTGAGTGTCCCAGCACTGACTGTGTGTGTATCACAGGACTGAGTGTCCCAGCACTGACTGTGTGTGTATCACAGGACTGAGTGTCCCAGCACTGACTGTGTGTGTAGCACAGGACTGAGTGTCCCAGCACTGACTGTGTGTGTAGCACAGGACTGAGTGTCCCAGCACTGAATGTGTGTATAACAGGACTGAGTGTCCCAGCACTGACTGTGAGTGTATAACAGGACTGACTGTCCCAGCATTGACTGTGTGTGTATAACAGGACTGAGTGTCCCAGCATTGACTGTGTGTTTATAACAGGACTGAGTGTCCCAGCACTGACTGTGTGTTTATAACAGGACTGAGTGTCCCAGCACTGACTGTGTGTATATAACAGGACTGAGAGTCCAAGCACTGATTGTGTGTGTATAACAGGACTGAGTGTCCCAGCACTGACTGTGGGTGGATAACAGGACTGAGTGTTCCAGCACTGATTTTGTGTCTAACCGGACTGAGTGTCCCAGCACTGATTGTGTGTGTATAACTGGACTGAGTGTCCCAGCACTGACTGTGTGTGTATAACAGGACTGAGTGTCCCAGCACTGACTGTGGGTGTATAACAGGACTGAGTGTCCAGCACTGACTGTGTGTGTATCACAGTACTGAGTGTCCCAGCACTGATTTTGTGTCTAACTGGACTGAGTGTCCCAGCACTGGCTGTGTGTATAACAGGACTGAGTATTCCAGCACTGATTTTGTGTCTAACAGGTTTGAGTGTTCCAGCAGTGATTGTGTGTGTTTAACAGGACTGAGTGTTCCAGCACTGACTGTGTGTTTATAACAGGACTGAGTGTCCCAGCACTGACTGTGTGTTTATAACAGGACTGAGTGTCCCAGCATTGACTGTGTGTGTATAACAGGACTGAGTGTCCCAGCACTGATTCTGTGTGTAACAGGACTGAGTGTCCCAGCACTGACTGTGTGTGTATCACAGGACTGAGTGTCCAAGCACTGATTGTGTGTGGATAACAGGACTGAGTGTCCCAGCACTGACTGTGTTTGTATCACAGGACTGAGTGTCCCAGCACTGATTGTGTGTGTATAACAGGACTGAGTGTCCCTGCACTGACTGTGTGTGTATCACAGGACTGAGTGTCCAAGCACTGATTGTGTGTGTATAACAGGACTGAGTGTCCCAGCACTGACTGTGGGTGTATAACAGGACTGAGTGTTCCAGCACTGATTTTGTGTCTAACTGGACTGAGTGCCCCAGCACTGGCTGTGTGTATAACAGGACTGAGTGTCCAGCACTGACTGTGTGTGTATCACAGGACTGAGTGTCCCAGCACTGACTGTGTGTGTATCACAGGACTGAGTGTCCCAGCACTGATTTTGTGTGTATAACAGGACTGAGTATCCCAGCACTGACCGTGTGTGTATAACAGAACTGAATGTCCCAGAACTGATTGTGTGTTTATAACAGGACTGAGTATCCCAGCACTGACCGTGTGTGTATAACAGGACTGAGTCTTTCAGGACTGATTGTGTGTCAAACAGGACTGAGTATCCCAGCACTGACTGTGTGTGTATCACAGGACTGAGTCTCCCAGCACTGATTTTGTGTCTAACTGGACTGAGTGTCCCAGCACTGGCTGTGTGTATAACAGGACTGAGTGTCCCAGCACTGGCTGTGTGTATAACAGGACTGAGTATTCCAGCACTGATTTTGTGTCTAACAGGTTTGAGTGTTCCAGCACTGATTATGTGTGTTTAACAGGACTGAGTGTTCCAGCACTGATTCTGTGTCTAACAGGACTGAGTGTCCCAGCACTGACTGTGTGTATAACAGGACTGAGTGTCCCAGCACTGACTGTGTGTGTATAACAGGACTGACTGTCCCAGCATTGACTGTGTGTGTATAACAGGACTGAGTGTCCCAGCATTGACTGTGTGTTTATAACAGGACTGAGTGTCCCAGCACTGACTGTGTGTTTATAACAGGACTGAGTGTCCCAGCACTGACTGTGTGTATATAACAGGACTGAGAGTCCAAGCACTGATTGTGTGTGTATAACAGGACTGAGTGTCCCAGCACTGACTGTGGGTGTATAACAGGACTGAGTGTTCCAGCACTGATTTTGTGTCTAACCGGACTGAGTGTCCCAGCACTGATTGTGTGTGTATAACTGGACTGAGTGTCCCAGCACTGACTGTGTGTGTATCACAGGACTGAGTGTCCAAGCACTGATTGTGTGTGTTTAACAGGACTGAGTGTCCCAGCACTGACTGTGGGTGTAGAACAGAACTGAATGTCCCAGAACTGATTGTGTGTTTATAACAGGACTGAGTATCCCAGCACTGACCGTGTGTGTATAACAGGACTGAGTGTTTCAGGACTGATTGTGTGTCTAACAGGACTGAGTATCCCAGCACTGACTGTGTGTGTATCACAGGACTGAGTCTCCCAGCACTGATTTTGTGTCTAACTGGACTGAGTGTCCCAGCACTGGCTGTGTGTATAACAGGACTGAGTGTCCCAGCACTGGCTGTGTGTGTAGCACAGGACAGAGTGTCCCAGCACTGAATGTGTGTATAACAGGTTTGACTGTTCCAGCAGTGATTGTGTGTGTTTAACAGGACTGAGTGTCCCAGCACTGACTGTGTGTGTATCACAGGACTGAGTGTCCCAGCACTGACTGTGTGTGTATCACAGGACTGAGTGTCCCAGCACTGACTGTGTGTGTAGCACAGGACTGAGTGTCCCAGCACTGACTGTGTGTGTAGCACAGGACAGAGTGTCCCAGCACTGAATGTGTGTATAACAGGACTGAGTGTCCCAGCACTGACTGTGAGTTTATAACAGGACTGACTGTCCCAGCATTGACTGTGTGTGTATAACAGGACTGAGTGTCCCAGCATTGACTGTGTGTTTATAACAGGACTGAGTGTCCCAGCACTGACTGTGTGTTTATAACAGGACTGAGTGTCCCAGCACTGACTGTGTGTATATAACAGGACTGAGAGTCCAAGCACTGATTGTGTGTGTATAACAGGACTGAGTGTCCCAGCACTGACTGTGGGTGGATAACAGGACTGAGTGTTCCAGCACTGATTTTGTGTCTAACCGGACTGAGTGTCCCAGCACTGATTGTGTGTGTATAACTGGACTGAGTGTCCCAGCACTGACTGTGTGTGTATCACAGGACTGAGTGTCCAAGCACTGATTGTGTGTGTATAACAGGACTGAGTGTCCCAGCACTGACTGTGGGTGTATAACAGGACTGAGTGTCCAGCACTGACTGTGTGTGTATCACAGTACTGAGTGTCCCAGCACTGATTTTGTGTCTAACTGGACTGAGTGTCCCAGCACTGGCTGTGTGTATAACAGGACTGAGTGTCCCAGCACTGGCTGTGTGTATAACAGGACTGAGTATTCCAGCACTGATTTTGTCTCTAATAGGTTTGAGTGTTCCAGCAGTGATTGTGTGTGTATAACGGGTCTCAGTGTTCCAGCACTGATTGTGTGTGTATAACAGGACTGAGTGTCCCAGCACTGACTGTGTGTGTATCACAGGACTGAGTGTCCCAGCACTGACTGTGTGTGTATCACAGGACTGAGTGTCCCAGCACTGACTGTGTGTGTAGCACAGAACTGAGTGTCCCAGCACTGACTGTGTGTGCAGCACAGGACTGAGTGTCCCAGCACTGACTGTGTGTGTAGCACAGGACTGAGTGTCCCAGCACTGAATGTGTGTATAACAGGACTGAGTGTCCCAGCACTGACTGTGTGTGTATAACAGGACTGACCGTCCCAGCATTGACTGTGTGTGTATAACAGGACTGAGTGTCCCAGCATTGACTGTGTGTGTATAACAGGACTGAGTGTCCCAGCACTGATTTTGTGTCTAACTGGACTGAGTGTCCCAGCACTGGCTGTGTGTATAACAGGACTAAGTGTCCCAGCACTGGCTGTGTGTATAACAGGACTGAGTATTCCAGCACTGATTTTGTGTCTAACAGGTTTGAGTGTTCCAGCAGTGATTGTGTGTGTTTAACAGGACTGAGTGTTCCAGCACTGACTGTGTGTTTATAACAGGACTGAGTGTCCCAGCATTGACTGTGTGTTTATAACAGGACTGAGTGTCCCAGCACTGATTTTGTGTCTAACTGGACTGAGTGTCCCAGCACTGGCTGTGTGTATAACAGGACTGAGTGTCCCAGCACTGGCTGTGTGTATAACAGGACTGAGTATTCCAGCACTGATTTTGTGTCTAACAGGTTTGAGTGTTCCAGCAGTGATTGTGTGTGTTTAACAGGACTGAGTGTTCCAGCACTGACTGTGTGTTTATAACAGGACTGAGTGTCCCAGCACTGACTGTGTGTTTATAACAGGACTGAGTGTCCCAGCACTGACTGTGTGTAAATAACAGGACTGAGTGTCCCAGCATAGACTGTGTGTATAACAGGACTGAGTGTCCCAGCACTGGCTGTGTGTATAACAGGACTGAGTGTTCCAGCACTGATTCTGTGTGTAACCGGACTGTGTGTCCCAGCACTGACTGTGTGTGCATCACAGGACTGAGTGTCCAAGCACTGATTGTGTGTGGATAACAGGACTGAGTGTCCCAGCACTGATTGTGTGTGTATAACAGGACTGAGTGTCCCAGCACTGACTGTGTGTGTATCACAGGACTGAGTGTCCCAGCACTGATTTTGTGTCTAACTGGACTGAGTGTCCCAGCACTGGCTGTGTGTAAATAACAGGACTGAGTGTCCCAGCACTGACTGTGTGTGTATAACAGGACTGACTGTCCCAGCATTGACTGTGTGTGTATAACAGGACTGAGTGTCCCAGCACTGACTGTGTGTTTATAACAGGACTGAGTGTCCCAGCACTGACTGTGTGTAAATAACAGGACTGAGTGTCCCAGCACTGACTGTGAGTGTATAACAGGACTGACTGTCCCAGCATTGACTGTGTGTGTATAACAGGACTGAGTGTCCCAGCACTGACTGTGTGTGTATCACAGGACTGAGTGTCCCAGCACTGACTGTGTGTGCATCACAGGACTCAGTGTCCAAGCACTGATTGTGTGTGTATAACAGGACTGAGTGTCCCAGCACTGACTGTGGGTGTATAACAGGACTGAGTGTTCCAGCACTGATTTTGTGTCTAACTGGACTGAGTGTCCCAGCACTGGCTGTGTGTATAACAGGACTGAGTGTCCCAGCATTGACTGTGTGTTTATAACAGGACTGAGTGTCCCAGCACTGATTTTGTGTCTAACTGGACTGAGTGTCCCAGCACTGGCTGTGTGTATAACAGGACAGAGTGTCCCAGCACTGGCTGTGTGTATAACAGGACTGAGTATTCCAGCACTGATTTTGTGTCTAACAGGTTTGAGTGTTCCAGCAGTGATGGTGTGTGTTTAACAGGACTGAGTGTTCCAGCACTGATTCTGTGTGTAACAGGACTGAGTGTCCCAGCACTGACTGTGTGTGTATCACAGGACTGAGTGTCCAAGCACTGATTGTGTGTGGATAACAGGACTGAGTGTCCCAGCACTGACTGTGTTTGTATCACAGGACTGAGTGTCCCTGCACTGACTGTGTGTGTATCACAGGACTGAGTGTCCAAGCACTGATTGTGTGTGCATAACAGGACTGAGTGTCCCAGCACTGACTGTGGGTGTATAACAGGACTGAGTGTTCCAGCACTGATTTTGTGTCTAACTGGACTGAGTGCCCCAGCACTGGCTGTGTGTATAACAGGACTGAGGGTCCAAGCACTGACTGTGTGTGTATCACAGGACTGAGTGTCCCAGCACTGACTGTGTGTGTATCACAGGACTGAGTGTCCCAGCACTGATTTTGTGTGCATAACAGGACTGAGTATCCCAGCACTGACCGTGTGTGTATAACAGAACTGAATGTCCCAGAACTGATTGTGTGTTTATAACAGGACTGAGTATCCCAGCACTGACCGTGTGTGTATAACAGGACTGAGTGTTTCAGGACTGATTGTGTGTCTAACAGGACTGAGTATCCCAGCACTGACTGTGTGTGTATCACAGGACTGAGTCTCCCAGCACTGAATTTGTGTCTAACTGGACTGAGTGTCCCAGCACTGGCTGTGTGTATAACAGGACTGAGTGTCCCAGCACTGGCTGTGTGTATAACAGGACTGAGTATTCCAGCACTGGCTGTGTGTATAACAGGACTGAGTATTCCAGCACTGACTGTGTGTGTATAACAGGACTGAGTGTCCCAGCACTGACTTTGTGTGTATAACAGGACTGAGTGTCCCAGCACTGACTGTGTGTGTATAACAGGACTGAGTGTCCAAGCACTGACTGTGTGTGTATAACAGGACTGAGTGTCCCAGCACTGACTTTGTGTGTATAACAGGACTGAGTGTCCCAGCACTGACTGTGTGTGTATAACAGGACTGAATGTCCCAGCACTGACTTTGTGTGTATAACAGGACTGAGTGTCCCAGCACTGACTGTGTGTGTATAACAGGACTGAGTATCCCAGCACTGACCGTCTGTGTTCACAGGTCTGAGTGTCCCAGCACTGATTGTGTGTGTATAACAGGACTGAGTGTCCCAGCACTGACTGTGTGTGTAAATCAGGACTGAGTGTCCCAGCACTGGCTGTGTGTATAAAAGGACTGAGTGTCCCAGCACTGACTCTGTGTTTATAACAGGACTGAGTGTCCCAGCACTGACTGAGTGTGTATAACAGGACTGAGTGTCCCAGCACTGACTGTGTGTGGATAACAGGACTGAGTGTCCCAGCACTGACTGTGTGTGTAAATCAGGACTGAGTGTCCCAGCACTGGCTGTGTGTATAACAGGACTGAGTGTCCCAGCACTGACTGTGTGTGCATAACGGGACTGAGTGTCCCAGCACTGACCGTGTGTGTATAACAGGACTGAGTGTTCCAGCACTGATTGTGTGTCCAACAGGACTGAGTATCCCAGCACTGACCGTGTGTGTGTAACAGGTCTGAGTGTCCCAGCACTGACTGTGTGTGTGTAACAGGACTGAGTGTCCCAGCACTGAATGTGTGTGTGTAACAGGACTGAGTGTCCCAGCACTGAATGTGTGTGTGTAACAGGACTGAGTGTCCCAGAACTGATTGTGTGTGCATCACAGGACTGAATGTCCCAGCACTGACCGTGTGTATATAACAGGACTGAGTGTCCCAGCACTGACTGCGTGTGTAAATCAGGACTGAGTGTCCCAGCACCGATTTTGTGTCTAACAGGACTGAGTGTCCCAGCACTGACTGTGTGTGTGTAACAGGACTGAGTGTCCCAGCACTGAATGTGTGTGTGCAACAGGACTGAGTGTCCCAGCACTGACTGTGTGTGTGTAACAGGACTGAGTGTCCCAGCACTGACTGTGTGTGTGTAACAGGACTGAGTGTCCCAGCACTGACCGTGTGTTTATAACAGGACTGAGTGTCCCAGCACTGACTGTGTGTTTATAACAGGACTGAGCGTCCCAGCACTGTCTGTGTGTGTATAACAGGACTGAGTGTCCCAGCACTGACTGTGTGTTTATAACAGGACTGAGCGTCCCAGCACTGGCTGTGTGTATAACAGGACTGAGTGTTCCAGCACTGATTCTGTGTGTAACCGGACTGTGTGTCCCAGCACTGACTGTGTGTGCATCACAGGACTGAGTGTCCAAGCACTGATTGTGTGTGGATAACAGGACTCAGTGTCCCAGCACTGATTGTGTGTGTATAACAGGACTGAGTGTCCCAGCACTGACTGTGTGTGTATCACAGGACTGAGTGTCCCAGCACTGATTTTGTGTCTAACTGGACTGAGTGTCCCAGCACTGGCTGTGTGTAAATAACAGGACTGAGTGTCCCAGCACTGACTGTGTGTGTATAACAGGACTGACTGTCCCAGCATTGACTGTGTGTGTATAACAGGACTGAGTGTCCCAGCACTGACTGTGTGTTTATAACAGGACTGAGTGTCCCAGCACTGACTGTGTGTAAATAACAGGACTGAGTGTCCCAGCACTGACTGTGAGTGTATAACAGGACTGACTGTCCCAGCATTGACTGTGTGTGTATAACAGGACTGAGTATCCCAGCACTGACTGTGTGTGTATCACAGGACTGAGTGTCCCAGCACTGACTGTGTGTGCATCACAGGACTCAGTGTCCAAGCACTGATTGTGTGTGTATAACAGGACTGAGTGTCCCAGCACTGACTGTGGGTGTATAACAGGACTGAGTGTTCCAGCACTGATTTTGTGTCAAACTGGACTGAGTGTCCCAGCACTGGCTGTGTGTATAACAGGACTGAGTGTCCCAGCATTGACTGTGTGTTTATAACAGGACTGAGTGTCCCAGCACTGATTTTGTGTCTAACTGGACTGAGTGTCCCAGCACTGGCTGTGTGTATAACAGGACAGAGTGTCCCAGCACTGGCTGTGTGTATAACAGGACTGAGTATTCCAGCACTGATTTTGTGTCTAACAGGTTTGAGTGTTCCAGCAGTGATGGTGTGTGTTTAACAGGACTGAGTGTCCCAGCACTGACTGTGTGTGTATCACAGGACTGAGTGTCCAAGCACTGATTGTGTGTGGATAACAGGACTGAGTGTCCCAGCACTGACTGTGTTTGTATCACAGGACTGAGTGTCCCTGCACTGACTGTGTGTGTATCACAGGACTGAGTGTCCAAGCACTGATTGTGTGTGCATAACAGGACTGAGTGTCCCAGCACTGACTGTGGGTGTATAACAGGACTGAGTGTTCCAGCACTGATTTTGTGTCTAACTGGACTGAGTGCCCCAGCACTGGCTGTGTGTATAACAGGACTGAGGGTCCAAGCACTGACTGTGTGTGTATCACAGGACTGAGTGTCCCAGCACTGACTGTGTGTGTATCACAGGACTGAGTGTCCCAGCACTGATTTTGTGTGCATAACAGGACTGAGTATCCCAGCACTGACCGTGTGTGTATAACAGAACTGAATGTCCCAGCACTGATTTTGTGTGTATAACAGGACTGAGTATCCCAGCACTGACCGTGTGTGTATAACAGAACTGAATGTCCCAGAACTGATTGTGTGTTTATAACAGGACTGAGTATCCCAGCACTGATTTTGTGTGCATAACAGGACTGAGTATCCCAGCACTGACCGTGTGTGTATAACAGAACTGAATGTCCCAGAACTGATTGTGTGTTTATAACAGGACTGAGTATCCCAGCACTGACCGTGTGTGTATAACAGGACTGAGTGTTTCAGGACTGATTGTGTGTCTAACAGGACTGAGTATCCCAGCACTGACTGTGTGTGTATCACAGGACTGAGTCTCCCAGCACTGAATTTGTGTCTAACTGGACTGAGTGTCCCAGCACTGGCTGTGTGTATAACAGGACTGAGTGTCCCAGCACTGGCTGTGTGTATAACAGGACTGAGTATTCCAGCACTGGCTGTGTGTATAACAGGACTGAGTATTCCAGCACTGACTGTGTGTGTATAACAGGACTGAGTGTCCCAGCACTGACTTTGTGTGTATAACAGGACTGAGTGTCCCAGCACTGACTGTGTGTGTATAACAGGACTGAGTGTCCAAGCACTGACTGTGTGTGTATAACAGGACTGAGTGTCCCAGCACTGACTTTGTGTGTATAACAGGACTGAGTGTCCCAGCACTGACTGTGTGTGTATAACAGGACTGAATGTCCCAGCACTGACTTTGTGTGTATAACAGGACTGAGTGTCCCAGCACTGACTGTGTGTGTATAACAGGACTGAGTATCCCAGCACTGACCGTCTGTGTTCACAGGTCTGAGTGTCCCAGCACTGATTGTGTGTGTATAACAGGACTGAGTGTCCCAGCACTGACTGTGTGTGTAAATCAGGACTGAGTGTCCCAGCACTGGCTGTGTGTATAAAAGGACTGAGTGTCCCAGCACTGACTCTGTGTTTATAACAGGACTGAGTGTCCCAGCACTGACTGAGTGTGTATAACAGGACTGAGTGTCCCAGCACTGACTGTGTGTGGATAACAGGACTGAGTGTCCCAGCACTGACTGTGTGTGTAAATCAGGACTGAGTGTCCCAGCACTGGCTGTGTGTATAACAGGACTGAGTGTCCCAGCACTGACTGTGTGTGCATAACGGGACTGAGTGTCCCAGCACTGACCGTGTGTGTATAACAGGACTGAGTGTTCCAGCACTGATTGTGTGTCCAACAGGACTGAGTATCCCAGCACTGACCGTGTGTGTGTAACAGGTCTGAGTGTCCCAGCACTGACTGTGTGTGTGTAACAGGACTGAGTGTCCCAGCACTGAATGTGTGTGTGTAACAGGACTGAGTGTCCCAGCACTGAATGTGTGTGTGTAACAGGACTGAGTGTCCCAGAACTGATTGTGTGTGCATCACAGGACTGAATGTCCCAGCACTGACCGTGTGTATATAACAGGACTGAGTGTCCCAGCACTGACTGCGTGTGTAAATCAGGACTGAGTGTCCCAGCACCGATTTTGTGTCTAACAGGACTGAGTGTCCCAGCACTGACTGTGTGTGTGTAACAGGACTGAGTGTCCCAGCACTGAATGTGTGTGTGCAACAGGACTGAGTGTCCCAGCACTGACTGTGTGTGTGTAACAGGACTGAGTGTCCCAGCACTGACTGTGTGTGTGTAACAGGACTGAGTGTCCCAGCACTGACCGTGTGTTTATAACAGGACTGAGTGTCCCAGCACTGACTGTGTGTTTATAACAGGACTGAGCGTCCCAGCACTGTCTGTGTGTGTATAACAGGACTGAGTGTCCCAGCACTGACTGTGTGTTTATAACAGGACTGAGCGTCCCAGCACTGGCTGTGTGTATAACAGGACTGAGTGTTCCAGCACTGATTCTGTGTGTAACCGGACTGTGTGTCCCAGCACTGACTGTGTGTGCATCACAGGACTGAGTGTCCAAGCACTGATTGTGTGTGGATAACAGGACTCAGTGTCCCAGCACTGATTGTGTGTGTATAACAGGACTGAGTGTCCCAGCACTGACTGTGTGTGTATCACAGGACTGAGTGTCCCAGCACTGATTTTGTGTCTAACTGGACTGAGTGTCCCAGCACTGGCTGTGTGTAAATAACAGGACTGAGTGTCCCAGCACTGACTGTGTGTGTATAACAGGACTGACTGTCCCAGCATTGACTGTGTGTGTATAACAGGACTGAGTGTCCCAGCACTGACTGTGTGTTTATAACAGGACTGAGTGTCCCAGCACTGACTGTGTGTAAATAACAGGACTGAGTGTCCCAGCACTGACTGTGAGTGTATAACAGGACTGACTGTCCCAGCATTGACTGTGTGTGTATAACAGGACTGAGTATCCCAGCACTGACTGTGTGTGTATCACAGGACTGAGTGTCCCAGCACTGACTGTGTGTGCATCACAGGACTCAGTGTCCAAGCACTGATTGTGTGTGTATAACAGGACTGAGTGTCCCAGCACTGACTGTGGGTGTATAACAGGACTGAGTGTTCCAGCACTGATTTTGTGTCAAACTGGACTGAGTGTCCCAGCACTGGCTGTGTGTATAACAGGACTGAGTGTCCCAGCATTGACTGTGTGTTTATAACAGGACTGAGTGTCCCAGCACTGATTTTGTGTCTAACTGGACTGAGTGTCCCAGCACTGGCTGTGTGTATAACAGGACAGAGTGTCCCAGCACTGGCTGTGTGTATAACAGGACTGAGTATTCCAGCACTGATTTTGTGTCTAACAGGTTTGAGTGTTCCAGCAGTGATGGTGTGTGTTTAACAGGACTGAGTGTCCCAGCACTGACTGTGTGTGTATCACAGGACTGAGTGTCCAAGCACTGATTGTGTGTGGATAACAGGACTGAGTGTCCCAGCACTGACTGTGTTTGTATCACAGGACTGAGTGTCCCTGCACTGACTGTGTGTGTATCACAGGACTGAGTGTCCAAGCACTGATTGTGTGTGCATAACAGGACTGAGTGTCCCAGCACTGACTGTGGGTGTATAACAGGACTGAGTGTTCCAGCACTGATTTTGTGTCTAACTGGACTGAGTGCCCCAGCACTGGCTGTGTGTATAACAGGACTGAGGGTCCAAGCACTGACTGTGTGTGTATCACAGGACTGAGTGTCCCAGCACTGACTGTGTGTGTATCACAGGACTGAGTGTCCCAGCACTGATTTTGTGTGCATAACAGGACTGAGTATCCCAGCACTGACCGTGTGTGTATAACAGAACTGAATGTCCCAGCACTGATTTTGTGTGTATAACAGGACTGAGTATCCCAGCACTGACCGTGTGTGTATAACAGAACTGAATGTCCCAGAACTGATTGTGTGTTTATAACAGGACTGAGTATCCCAGCACTGACCGTGTGTGTATAACAGGACTGAGTGTTTCAGGACTTATTGTGTGTCTAACAGGACTGAGTATCCCAGCACTGACTGTGTGTGTATCACAGGACTGAGTCTCCCAGCACTGAATTTGTGTCTAACTGGACTGAGTGTCCCAGCACTGGCTGTGTGTATAACAGGACTGAGTGTCCCAGCACTGACTGTGTGTGTATAACAGGACTGAGTGTCCAAGCACTGACTGTGTGTGTATAACAGGACTGAGTGTCCCAGCACTGACTTTGTGTGTATAACAGGACTGAGTGTCCCAGCACTGACTGTGTGTGTATAACAGGACTGAGTGTCCAAGCACTGACTGTGTGTGTATAACAGGACTGAGTGTCCCAGCACTGACTTTGTGTGTATAACAGGACTGAGTGTCCCAGCACTGACTGTGTGTGTATAACAGGACTGAATGTCCCAGCACTGACTTTGTGTGTATAACAGGACTGAGTGTCCCAGCACTGACTGTGTGTGTATAACAGGACTGAGTATCCCAGCACTGACCGTCTGTGTTCACAGGTCTGAGTGTCCCAGCACTGATTGTGTGTGTATAACAGGACTGAGTGTCCCAGCACTGACTGTGTGTGTAAATCAGGACTGAGTGTCCCAGCACTGGCTGTGTGTATAAAAGGACTGAGTGTCCCAGCACTGACTCTGTGTTTATAACAGGACTGAGTGTCCCAGCACTGACTGTGTGTGGATAACAGGACTGAGTGTCCCAGCACTGACTGTGTGTGGATAACAGGACTGAGTGTCCCAGCACTGACTGTGTGTGTATAACAGGACTGAGTATCCCAGCACTGACCGTCTGTGTTCACAGGTCTGAGTGTCCCAGCACTGATTGTGTGTGTATAACAGGACTGAGTGTCCCAGCACTGACTGTGTGTGTAAATCAGGACTGAGTGTCCCAGCACTGGCTGTGTGTATAAAAGGACTGAGTGTCCCAGCACTGACTCTGTGTTTATAACAGGACTGAGTGTCCCAGCACTGACTGAGTGTGTATAACAGGACTGAGTGTCCCAGCACTGACTGTGTGTGGATAACAGGACTGAGTGTCCCAGCACTGACTGTGTGTGTAAATCAGGACTGAGTGTCCCAGCACTGGCTGTGTGTATAACAGGACTGAGTGTCCCAGCACTGACTGTGTGTGCATAACGGGACTGAGTGTCCCAGCACTGACCGTGTGTGTATAACAGGACTGAGTGTTCCAGCACTGATTGTGTGTCCAACAGGACTGAGTATCCCAGCACTGACCGTGTGTGTGTAACAGGTCTGAGTGTCCCAGCACTGACCGTGTGTGTGTAACAGGACTGAGTGTCCCAGCACTGAATGTGTGTGTGTAACAGGACTGAGTGTCCCAGCACTGAATGTGTGTGTGTAACAGGACTGAGTGTCCCAGAACTGATTGTGTGTGCATCACAGGACTGAATGTCCCAGCACTGACCGTGTGTATATAACAGGACTGAGTGTCCCAGCACTGACTGCGTGTGTAAATCAGGACTGAGTGTCCCAGCACCGATTTTGTGTCTAACAGGACTGAGTGTCCCAGCACTGACTGTGTGTGTGTAACAGGACTGAGTGTCCCAGCACTGAATGTGTGTGTGCAACAGGACTGAGTGTCCCAGCACTGACTGTGTGTGTGTAACAGGACTGAGTGTCCCAGCACTGACTGTGTGTGTGTAACAGGACTGAGTGTCCCAGCACTGACCGTGTGTTTATAACAGGACTGAGTGTCCCAGCACTGACTGTGTGTTTATAACAGGACTGAGCGTCCCAGCACTGACTGTGTGTGTATAACAGGACTGAGTGTCCCAGCACTGAATGTGTGTGTGTAACAGGACTGAGTGTCCCAGCACTGACCGTGTGTTTATAACAGGACTGAGTGTCCCAGCACTGACCGTGTGTTTATAACAGGACTGAGTGTCCCAGCACTGACTGTGTGTGTGTATAACAGGACTGAGTGTCCCAGCACTGACTGTGTGTGTGTATAACAGGACTGAGTGTCCCAGCACTGACTGTGTGTGTATAACAGGACTGAGTGTCCCAGCACTGACTGTGTGTGTATAACAGGACTGAGTGTCCCAGCACTGACTGTGTGTGTATAACAGGACTGAGTGTCCCAGCACTGAATGTGTGTGTGTAACAGGACTGAGTGTCCCAGCACTGACTGTGTGTGTATAACAGGACTGAGTGTCCCAGCACTGACCGTGTGTTTATAACAGGACTGAGTGTCCCAGCACTGACCGTGTGTGTGTAACAGGACTGAGTGTCCCAGCACTGAATGTGTGTGTGTAAATCAGGACTGAGTGTCCCAGCACTGACTGTGTGTGTATAACAGGACTGAGTGTCCCAGCACTGACTGTGTGTGTATAACAGGACTGAGTGTCCCAGCACTGATTTTGTGTCTAACAGGACTGAGTGTCCCAGCACTGACTGTGTGTGTCTAACAGGACTGAGTGTCCCAGCACTGACTGTGTGTGTATAACAGGACTGAGTGTCCCAGCACTGACTGTGTGTGTATAACAGGACTGAGTGTCCCAGCACTGACTGTGTGTGTAAATCAGGACTGAGTGTCCCAGCACTGACTGTGTGTGTATAACAGGACTGAGTGTCCCAGCACTGATTTTGTGTCTAACAGGACTGAGTGTCCCAGCACTGACTGTGTGTGTGTAACAGGACTGAGTGTCCCAGCACTGACTGTGTGTGTATAACAGGACTGAGTGTCCCAGCACTGAATGTGTGTGTGTAACAGGACTGAGAGTCCCAGCACTGACTGTGTGTATAACAGGACTGAGTGTCCCAGCACTGACTGTGTGTGTGTAACAGGACTGAGTGTCCCAGCACTGACTGTGTGTGTGTAACAGGACTGAGTGTCCCAGCACTGACCGTGTGTTTATAACAGGACTGAGTGTCCCAGCACTGACTGTGTGTTTATAACAGGACTGAGCGTCCCAGCACTGACTGTGTGTGTATAACAGGACTGAGTGTCCCAGCACTGAATGTGTGTGTGTAACAGGACTGAGTGTCCCAGCACTGACCGTGTGTTTATAACAGGACTGAGTGTCCCAGCACTGACCGTGTGTTTATAACAGGACTGAGTGTCCCAGCACTGACTGTGTGTGTGTATAACAGGACTGAGTGTCCCAGCACTGACTGTGTGTGTGTATAACAGGACTGAGTGTCCCAGCACTGACTGTGTGTGTATAACAGGACTGAGTGTCCCAGCACTGACTGTGTGTGTATAACAGGACTGAGTGTCCCAGCACTGAATGTGTGTGTATAACAGGACTGAGTGTCCCAGCACTGACTGTGTGTGTATAACAGGACTGAGTGTCCCAGCACTGACTGTGTGTGTAAATCAGGACTGAGTGTCCCAGCACTGACTGTGTGTGTATAACAGGACTGAGTGTCCCAGCACTGATTTTGTGTCTAACAGGACTGAGTGTCCCAGCACTGACTGTGTGTGTGTAACAGGACTGAGTGTCCCAGCACTGACTGTGTGAGTATAACAGGACTGAGTGTCCCAGCACTGAATGTGTGTGTGTAACAGGACTGAGAGTCCCAGCACTGACTGTGTGTATAACAGGACAGAGTGTCCCAGCACTGACTGTGTGTGTGTAACAGGACTGAGTGTCCCAGCACTGACTGTGTGTGTGTAACAGGACTGAGTGTCCCAGCACTGACCGTGTGTTTATAACAGGACTGAGTGTCCCAGCACTGACTGTGTGTTTATAACAGGACTGAGCGTCCCAGCACTGACTGTGTGTGTATAACAGGACTGAGTGTCCCAGCACTGAATGTGTGTGTGTAACAGGACTGAGTGTCCCAGCACTGACCGTGTGTTTATAACAGGACTGAGTGTCCCAGCACTGACCGTGTGTTTATAACAGGACTGAGTGTCCCAGCACTGACTGTGTGTGTGTATAACAGGACTGAGTGTCCCAGCACTGACTGTGTGTGTGTATAACAGGACTGAGTGTCCCAGCACTGACTGTGTGTGTATAACAGGACTGAGTGTCCCAGCACTGACTGTGTGTGTATAACAGGACTGAGTGTCCCAGCACTGAATGTGTGTGGGTAACAGGACTGAGTGTCCCAGCACTGACTGTGTGTGTATAACAGGACTGAGTGTCCCAGCACTGACCGTGTGTTTATAACAGGACTGAGTGTCCCAGCACTGACCGTGTGTGTGTAACAGGACTGAGTGTCCCAGCACTGAATGTGTGTGTGTAAATCAGGACTGAGTGTCCCAGCACTGACTGTGTGTGTATAACAGGACTGAGTGTCCCAGCACTGACTGTGTGTGTATAACAGGACTGAGTGTCCCAGCACTGATTTTGTGTCTAACAGGACTGAGTGTCCCAGCACTGACTGTGTGTGTCTAACAGGACTGAGTGTCCCAGCACTGACTGTGTGTGTATAACAGGACTGAGTGTCCCAGAACTGACTGTGTGTGTATAACAGGACTGAGTGTCCCAGCACTGACTGTGTGTGTAAATCAGGACTGAGTGTCCCAGCACTGATTTTGTGTCTAACTGGACTGAGTGTCCCAGCACTGGCTGTGTGTATAACAGGACTGAGTGTCCCAGCATTGACTGTGTGTTTATAACAGGACTGAGTGTCCCAGCACTGACTGTGTGTGTATAACAGGACTGAGTGTCCCAGCACTGACTGTGTGTGTATAACAGGACTGAGTGTCCCAGCACTGACTGTGTGTGTGTAACAGGACTGAGAGTCCCAGCACTGACTGTGTGTATAACAGGACTGAGTGTCCCAGCACTGACTGTGTGTGTGTAACAGGACTGAGTGTCCCAGCACTGACTGTGTGTGTAGATCAGGACTGAGTGTCCCAGCACTGATTTTGTGTCTAACAGGACTGAGTGTCCCAGCACTGACTGTGTGTTTATAACAGGACTGAGTGTCCCAGCACTGACTGTGTGTAAATAACAGGACTGAGTGTCCCAGCACTGACTGTGAGTGTATAACAGGACTGACTGTCCCAGCATTGACTGTGTGTGTATAACAGGACTGAGTGTCCCAGCACTGACTGTGTGTGTATCACAGGACTGAGTGTCCCAGCACTGACTGTGTGTGCATCACAGGACTCAGCGTCCAAGCACTGATTGTGTGTGTATAACAGGACTGAGTGTCCCAGCACTGACTGTGGGTGTATAACAGGACTGAGTGTTCCAGCACTGATTTTGTGTCTAACTGGACTGAGTGTCCCAGCACTGGCTGTGTGTATAACAGGACTGAGTGTCCCAGCATTGACTGTGTGTTTATAACAGGACTGAGTGTCCCAGCACTGATTTTGTGTCTAACTGGACTGAGTGTCCCAGCACTGGCTGTGTGTATAACAGGACAGAGTGTCCCAGCACTGGCTGTGTGTATAACAGGACTGAGTATTCCAGCACTGATTTTGTGTCTAACAGGTTTGAGTGTTCCAGCAGTGATGGTGTGTGTTTAACAGGACTGAGTGTTCCAGCACTGATTCTGTGTGTAACAGGACTGAGTGTCCCAGCACTGACTGTGTGTGTATCACTGGACTGAGTGTCCAAGCACTGATTGTGTGTGGATAACAGGACTGAGTGTCCCAGCACTGACTGTGTTTGTATCACAGGACTGAGTGTCCCTGCACTGACTGTGTGTGTATCACAGGACTGAGTGTCCAAGCACTGATTGTGTGTGCATAACATGACTGAGTGTCCCAGCACTGACTGTGGGTGTATAACAGGACTGAGTGTTCCAGCACTGATTTTGTGTCTAACTGGACTGAGTGCCCCAGCACTGGCTGTGTGTATAACAGGACTGAGGGTCCAAGCACTGACTGTGTGTGTATCACAGGACTGAGTGTCCCAGCACTGACTGTGTGTGTATCACAGGACTGAGTGTCCCAGCACTGATTTTGTGTGCATAACAGGACTGAGTATCCCAGCACTGACCGTGTGTGTATAACAGAACTGAATGTCCCAGAACTGATTGTGTGTTTATAACAGGACTGAGTATCCCAGCACTGACCGTGTGTGTATAACAGGACTGAGTGTTTCAGGACTGATTGTGTGTCTAACAGGACTGAGTATCCCAGCACTGACTGTGTGTGTATCACAGGACTGAGTCTCCCAGCACTGAATTTGTGTCTAACTGGACTGAGTGTCCCAGCACTGGCTGTGTGTATAACAGGACTGAGTGTCCCAGCACTGGCTGTGTGTATAACAGGACTGAGTATTCCAGCACTGGCTGTGTGTATAACAGGACTGAGTATTCCAGCACTGACTGTGTGTGTATAACAGGACTGAGTGTCCCAGCACTGACTGTGTGTGTATAACAGGACTGAGTGTCCAAGCACTGACTGTGTGTATAACAGGACTGAGTGTCCCAGCACTGACTTTGTGTGTATAACAGGACTGAGTGTCCCAGCACTGACTGTGTGTGTATAACAGGACTGAATGTCCCAGCACTGACTTTGTGTGTATAACAGGACTGAGTGTCCCAGCACTGACTGTGTGTGTATAACAGGACTGAGTATCCCAGCACTGACCGTCTGTGTTCACAGGTCTGAGTGTCCCAGCACTGATTGTGTGTGTATAACAGGACTGAGTGTCCCAGCACTGACTGTGTGTGTAAATCAGGACTGAGTGTCCCAGCACTGGCTGTGTGTATAAAAGGACTGAGTGTCCCAGCACTGACTCTGTGTTTATAACAGGACTGAGTGTCCCAGCACTGACTGAGTGTGTATAACAGGACTGAGTGTCCCAGCACTGACTGTGTGTGGATAACAGGACTGAGTGTCCCAGCACTGACTGTGTGTGTAAATCAGGACTGAGTGTCCCAGCACTGGCTGTGTGTATAACAGGACTGAGTGTCCCAGCAGTGATTGTGTGTGTATAACAGGACTGAGTGTCCCAGCACTGACTGTGTGTGCATAACGGGACTGAGTGTCCCAGCACTGACCGTGTGTGTATAACAGGACTGAGTGTTCCAGCACTGATTGTGTGTCCAACAGGACTGAGTATCCCAGCACTGACCGTGTGTGTGTAACAGGTCTGAGTGTCCCAGCACTGACTGTGTGTGTGTAACAGGACTGAGTGTCCCAGCACTGAATGTGTGTGTGTAACAGGACTGAGTGTCCCAGCACTGAATGTGTGTGTGTAACAGGACTGAGTGTCCCAGAACTGATTGTGTGTGCATCACAGGACTGAATGTCCCAGCACTGACCGTGTGTATATAACAGGACTGAGTGTCCCAGCACTGACTGCGTGTGTAAATCAGGACTGACTGTCCCAGCACCGATTTTGTGTCTAACAGGACTGAGTGTCCCAGCACTGACTGTGTGTGTGTAACAGGACTGAGTGTCCCAGCACTGACTGTGTGTGTGTAACAGGACTGAGTGTCCCAGCACTGACTGTGTGTGTGTAACAGGACTGAGTGTCCCAGCACTGACCGTGTGTGTGTAACAGGACTGAGTGTCCCAGCACTGACTGTGTGTTTATAACAGGACTGAGCGTCCCAGCACTGACTGTGTGTGTATAACAGGACTGAGTGTCCCAGCACTGAATGTGTGTGTGTAACAGGACTGAGTGTCCCAGCACTGACCGTGTGTTTATAACAGGACTGAGTGTCCCAGCACTGACCGTGTGTTTATAACAGGACTGAGTGTCCCAGCACTGACTGTGTGTGTGTATAACAGGACTGAGTGTCCCAGCACTGACTGTGTGTGTGTATAACAGGACTGAGTGTCCCAGCACTGACTGTGTTTCTATAACAGGACTGAGTGTCCCAGCACTGACCGTGTGTTTATAACAGGACTGAGTGTCCCAGCACTGACCGTGTGTGTGTAACAGGACTGAGTGTCCCAGCACTGAATGTGTGTGTGTAAATCAGGACTGAGTGTCCCAGCACTGACTGTGTGTGTATAACAGGACTGAGTGTCCCAGCACTGACTGTGTGTGTATAACAGGACTGAGTGTCCCAGCACTGATTTTGTGTCTAACAGGACTGAGTGTCCCAGCACTGACTGTGTGTGTCTAACAGGACTGAGTGTCCCAGCACTGACTGTGTGTGTATAACAGGACTGAGTGTCCCAGCACTGACTGTGTGTGTATAACAGGACTGAGTGTCCCAGCACTGACTGTGTGTGTAAATCAGGACTGAGTGTCCCAGCACTGACTGTGTGTGTATAACAGGACTGAGTGTCCCAGCACTGATTTTGTGTCTAACAGGACTGAGTGTCCCAGCACTGACTGTGTGTGTGTAACAGGACTGAGTGTCCCAGCACTGACTGTGTGTGTATAACAGGACTGAGTGTCCCAGCACTGAATGTGTGTGTGTAACAGGACTGAGAGTCCCAGCACTGACTGTGTGTGTGTAACAGGACTGAGTGTCCCAGCACTGACTGTGTGTGTAGATCAGGACTGAGTGTCCCAGCACTGATTTTGTGTCTAACAGGACTGAGTGTCCCAGCACTGACTGTGTGTGTAAATCAGGACTGAGTGTCCCAGCACTGATTTTGTGTCTAACAGGACTGAGTGTCCCAGCACTGACTGTGTGTTTGTAACAGGACTGAGTGTCCCAGCACTGGCTGTGTGTATAACAGGACTGAGTGTCCCAGGACTGACTGTGTGTGTGTAACAGGACTGAGTGTCCCAGCACTGACTGTGTGCGTGTAACAGGACTGAGTGTCCCAGCACTGACTGTGTGTATAACAGGACTGAGTGTCCCAGCACTGGCTGTGTGTATAACAGGACTGAGTGTCCCAGCACTGACATTGTGTGTATAACAGGACTGAGTGTCCCAGCACTGGCTGTGTGTATAACAGGACTGAGTGTTCCAGCAATGACTGTGTGTGTGTAACAGGACTGAGTGTCCCAGCATTGGCTGTGTGTGTGTAACAGGACTGAGTGTCCCAGCACTGACTGTGTGTGTTTAACAGGACTGAGTGTCCCAGCACTGGCTGTGTGTATAACCGGACTGAGTGTCCCAGCACTGACTGTGTGTTTATAACAGGACTGAGTGTCCCAGCACTGGCTGTGTGTATAACCGGACTGAGTGTCCCAGCACTGACTGTGTGTGTGCAACAGGACTGAGTGTCCCAGCACTGGCTGTGTGTGTAACACGACTGAGTGTCCCAGCACTGACTGTGTGTGTGTAACAGGACTGAGTGTCCCAGCACTGACTGTGTGTTTCTAACAGGACTGAGTATCCCAGCACTGGCTGTGTGTATAACAGGACTGAGTGTCCCAGCACTGGCTGTGTGTATAACAGGACTGAGTGTTCCAGCACTGACTGTGTGTGTAACAGGACTGAGTGTCCCAGCACTGGCTGTGTGTATAACAGGACTGAGTGTCCCAGCACTGACTGTGTGTTTATAACAGGACTGAGTATCCCAGCACTGACTGTGTGTGTATAACAGGACTGAGTGTCCCAGCACTGACTGTGTGTGTGGAACAGGACTGAGTGTCCCAGCACTGACTGTTTGTCAAACAGGACTGAGTGTCCCAGCACTGACCGTGTGTGTATAACAGGACTGAGTGTTCCAGCACCGATTTTGTGTCGAACAGGACTGAGTGTCCCAGCACTGACTGTGTGTGTAAATCAGGACTGAGTGTCCCAGCACTGACTGTGTCTATTACAGGACTGAATGTTCCAGCGCTGACTGTGTGTGTATAACAGGACTGAGTGTCCCAGCACTGACTGTGTGTGTATAACAGGACTGAGTGTCCCAGCACTGACTGTGTGTGTATAACAGGACTGAGTGTCCCAGCACTGACTGTTGGTCAAACAGTACTCAGTGTCCCAGCACTGACTGTGTGTGTATAACAGGACTGAGTGTCCCAGCACTGACTGTGTGTGTATAACAGGACTGAGTGTCCCAGCACTGACTGTGTGTGTATAACAGGACTGAGTGTCCCAGCACTGACTGTGTGTGTATAACAGGACTGAGGGTCCCAGCACTGACTGTTTGTCAAACAGGACTCAGTGTCCCAGCACTGATTTTGTGTCTAACAGGACTGAGTGTCCCAGCACTGATTTTGTGTCTAACAGGACTGAGTGTCCCAGCACTGACTGTGTGTGTATAACAGGACTGAGTGTCCCTGCACTGACTGTGTGTGTATAACAGGACTGAGTGTCCCAGCAGTGATTGTGTGTGTATAACAGGACTGAGTGTCCCAGCACTGACTGTGTGTGCATAACGGGACTGAGTGTCCCAGCACTGACCGTGTGTGTATAACAGGACTGAGTGTTCCAGCACTGATTGTGTGTCCAACAGGACTGAGTATCCCAGCACTGACCTTGTGTATATAACAGGACTGAGTGCCCCAGCACTGACTGCGTGTGTAAATCAGGACTGAGTGTCCCAGCACCGATTTTGTGTCTAACAGGACTGAGTGTCCCAGCACTGACTGTGTGTGTGTAACAGGACTGAGTGTCCCAGCACTGACTGTGTATGTGTAACAGGACTGAGTGTCCCAGCACTGCCTGTGTGTTTATAACAGGACTGAGTGTCCCAGCACTGACTGTGTGTGTAACAGGACTGAGTGTCCCAGCACTGACTGTGTGTGTGTAACAGGACTGAGTGTCCCAGCACTGAATGTGTGTGTGTAACAGGACTGAGTGTCCCAGCACTGAATGTGTGTGTGTAACAGGACTGAGTGTCCCAGAACTGATTGTGTGTGCATCACAGGACTGAGTGTCCCAGCACTGACCGTGTGTATATAACAGGACTGAGTGTCCCAGCACTGGCTGTGTGTCTAACAGGACTGAGTGTCCCAGCATTGACTGTGTGTGTATAACAGGACTGAGTGTCCCAGCACTGACTGCGTGTGTAAATCAGGACTGAGTGTCCCAGCACCGATTTTGTGTCTAACAGAACTGAGTGTCCCAGCACTGACTGTGTGTGTGGAACAGGACTGAGTGTCCCAGCACTGACTGTGTGTGTGGAACAGGACTGAGTGTCCCAGCACTGACTGTGTGTTTCTAACAGGACTCAGTGTCCCAGCACTGACTGTTTGTCAAACAGGACTGAGTGTCCCAGCACTGACCGTGTGTATAACAGGACTGAGTGTTCCAGCACCGATTTTGTGTCGAACAGGACTGAGTGTCCCAGCACTGACTGTGTGTGTAAATCAGGACTGAGTGTCCCAGCACTGACTGTGTCTATTACAGGACTGAATGTTCCAGCGCTGACTGTGTCTATTACAGGACTGAATGTTCCAGCGCTGACTGTGTGTGCATAACAGGACTGAGTGCCCCAGCACTGACTGTGTGTTTATAACAGGACTGAGTGTCCCAGCACTGACTGTGTGTTTATAACAGGACTGAGTGTCCCAGCACTGACTGTGTGTGTATAACAGGACTGAGTGTCCCAGCACTGAATGTGTGTGTGTAACAGGACTGAGTGTCCCAGCACTGACCGTGTGTTTATAACAGGACTGAGTGTCCCAGCACTGACCGTGTGTTTATAACAGGACTGAGTGTCCCAGCACTGACCGTGTGTTTATAACAGGACTGAGTGTCCCAGCACTGACTGTGTGTGTATAACAGGACTGAGTGTCCCAGCACTGACTGTGTGTGTATAACAGGACTGAGTGTCCCAGCACTGACTGTGTGTGTGTAACAGGACTGAGTGTCCCAGCACTGACTGTGTGTGTGTCACAGGACTGAGTGTCCCAGCACTGACTGTGTGTGTGTCACAGGACTGAGTGTCCCAGCACTGACTGTGTGTTTATAACAGGACTGAGTATCCCAGCACTGGCTGTGTGTATAACAGGACTGAGTGTCCCAGCACTGGCTGTGTGTATAACAGGACTGAGTGTTCCAGCACTGACTGTGTGTGTAACAGGACTGAGTGTCCCAGCACTGGCTGTGTGTATAACAGGACTGAGTGTCCCAGCACTGACTGTGTGTATAACAGGACTGAGTGTCCCAGCACTGACTGTGTGTTTATAACAGGACTGAGTGTCCAAGCACTGACTGTGTGTGTATAACAGGACTGAGTGTTCCAGCACTGACTGTGTGTTTATAACAGGACTGAGTGTCCCAGCACTGACCGTGTGTTTATAACAGGACTGAGTGTCCCAGCACTGACCGTGTGTTTATAACAGGACTGAGTGTCCCAGCACTGACTGTGTGTGTATAACAGGACTGAGTGTCCCAGCACTGACTCTGTGTGTATAACAGGACTGAGTGTCCCAGCACTGACTCTGTGTGTATAACAGGACTGAGTGTCCCAGCACTGACTGTGTGTGTGTCACAGGACTGAGTGTCCCAGCACTGACTGTGTGTGTGTCACAGGACTGAGTATCCCAGCACTGGCTGTGTGTATAACAGGACTGAGTGTCCCAGCACTGGCTGTGTGTATAACAGGACTGAGTGTTCCAGCACTGACTGTGTGTGTAACAGGACTGAGTGTCCCAGCACTGACTGTGTGTGTGTAACAGGACTGAGTGTCCCAGCACTGACTGTGTGTTTATAACAGGACTGAGTATCCCAGCACTGACTGTGTGTGTCTAACAGCACTGAGTGTCCCAGCACTGACTGTGTGTGTGGAACAGGACTGAGTGTCCCAGCACTGACTGTGTGTGTGGAACAGGACTGAGTGTCCCAGCACTGACTGTGTGTGTGGAACAGGACTGAGTGTCCCAGCACTGACTGTGTGTTTCTAACAGGACTCAGTGTCCCAGCACTGACTGTTTGTCAAACAGGACTGAGTGTCCCAGCACTGACCGTGTGTGTATAACAGGACTGAGTGTTCCAGCACCGATTTTGTGTCGAACAGGACTGAGTGTCCCAGCACTGACTGTGTGTGTAAATCAGGACTGAGTGTCCCAGCACTGACTGTGTCTATTACAGGACTGAATGTTCCAGCGCTGACTGTGTCTATTACAGGACTGAATGTTCCAGCGCTGACTGTGTGTGTATAACAGGACTGAGTGTCCCAGCACTGACTGTGTGTGTATAACAGGACTGAGTGTCCCAGCACTGACTGTTGGTCAAACAGGACTGAGTGTCCCAGCACTGACCGTGTGTATATAACAGGACTGAGTGTCCCAGCACTGGCTGTGTGTCTAACAGGACTGAGTGTCCCAGCATTGACTGTGTGTGTATAACAGGACTGAGTGTCCCAGCACTGACTGCGTGTGTAAATCAGGACTGAGTGTCCCAGCACCGATTTTGTGTCTAACAGGACTGAGTGTCCCAGCACTGACTGTGTGTGTGTAACAGGACTGAGTGTCCCAGCACTGACTGTGTGTGTATAACAGGACTGAGTGTCCCAGCACTGAATGTGTGTGTGTAACAGGACTGAGAGTCCCAGCACTGACTGTGTGTGTGTAACAGGACTGAGTGTCCCAGCACTGACTGTGTGTGTAGATCAGGACTGAGTGTCCCAGCACTGATTTTGTGTCTAACAGGACTGAGTGTCCCAGCACTGACTGTGTGTGTAAATCAGGACTGAGTGTCCCAGCACTGATTTTGTGTCTAACAGGACTGAGTGTCCCAGCACTGACTGTGTGTTTGTAACAGGACTGAGTGTCCCAGCACTGGCTGTGTGTATAACAGGACTGAGTGTCCCAGGACTGACTGTGTGTGTGTAACAGGACTGAGTGTCCCAGCACTGACTGTGTGCGTGTAACAGGACTGAGTGTCCCAGCACTGACTGTGTGTATAACAGGACTGAGTGTCCCAGCACTGGCTGTGTGTATAACAGGACTGAGTGTCCCAGCACTGACATTGTGTGTATAACAGGACTGAGTGTCCCAGCACTGGCTGTGTGTATAACAGGACTGAGTGTTCCAGCAATGACTGTGTGTGTGTAACAGGACTGAGTGTCCCAGCATTGGCTGTGTGTGTGTAACAGGACTGAGTGTCCCAGCACTGACTGTGTGTGTTTAACAGGACTGAGTGTCCCAGCACTGGCTGTGTGTATAACCGGACTGAGTGTCCCAGCACTGACTGTGTGTTTATAACAGGACTGAGTGTCCCAGCACTGGCTGTGTGTATAACCGGACTGAGTGTCCCAGCACTGACTGTGTGTGTGCAACAGGACTGAGTGTCCCAGCACTGGCTGTGTGTGTAACACGACTGAGTGTCCCAGCACTGACTGTGTGTGTGTAACAGGACTGAGTGTCCCAGCACTGACTGTGTGTTTCTAACAGGACTGAGTATCCCAGCACTGGCTGTGTGTATAACAGGACTGAGTGTCCCAGCACTGGCTGTGTGTATAACAGGACTGAGTGTTCCAGCACTGACTGTGTGTGTAACAGGACTGAGTGTCCCAGCACTGGCTGTGTGTATAACAGGACTGAGTGTCCCAGCACTGACTGTGTGTGTGTAACAGGACTGAGTGTCCCAGCACTGACTGTGTGTTTATAACAGGACTGAGTATCCCAGCACTGACTGTGTGTGTATAACAGGACTGAGTGTCCCAGCACTGACTGTGTGTGTGGAACAGGACTGAGTGTCCCAGCACTGACTGTTTGTCAAACAGGACTGAGTGTCCCAGCACTGACCGTGTGTGTATAACAGGACTGAGTGTTCCAGCACCGATTTTGTGTCGAACAGGACTGAGTGTCCCAGCACTGACTGTGTGTGTAAATCAGGACTGAGTGTCCCAGCACTGACTGTGTCTATTACAGGACTGAATGTTCCAGCGCTGACTGTGTGTGTATAACAGGACTGAGTGTCCCAGCACTGACTGTGTGTGTATAACAGGACTGAGTGTCCCAGCACTGACTGTTGGTCAAACAGTACTCAGTGTCCCAGCACTGACTGTGTGTGTATAACAGGACTGAGTGTCCCAGCACTGACTGTGTGTGTATAACAGGACTGAGTGTCCCAGCACTGACTGTGTGTGTATAACAGGACTGAGTGTCCCAGCACTGACTGTGTGTGTATAACAGGACTGAGGGTCCCAGCACTGACTGTTTGTCAAACAGGACTCAGTGTCCCAGCACTGATTTTTTGTCTAACAGGACTGAGTGTCCCAGCACTGATTTTGTGTCTAACAGGACTGAGTGTCCCAGCACTGACTGTGTGTGTATAACAGGACTGAGTGTCCCTGCACTGACTGTGTGTGTATAACAGGACTGAGTGTCCCAGCACTGACTGTGTGTGTATAACAGGACTGAGTGTCCCAGCACTGACTGTGTGTGTAACAGGACTGAGTGTCCCAGCAGTGATTGTGTGTGTATAACAGGACTGAGTGTCCCAGCACTGACTGTGTGTGCATAACGGGACTGAGTGTCCCAGCACTGACCGTGTGTGTATAACAGGACTGAGTGTTCCAGCACTGATTGTGTGTCCAACAGGACTGAGTATCCCAGCACTGACCTTGTGTATATAACAGGACTGAGTGCCCCAGCACTGACTGCGTGTGTAAATCAGGACTGAGTGTCCCAGCACCGATTTTGTGTCTAACAGGACTGAGTGTCCCAGCACTGACTGTGTGTGTGTAACAGGACTGAGTGTCCCAGCACTGACTGTGTATGTGTAACAGGACTGAGTGTCCCAGCACTGCCTGTGTGTTTATAACAGGACTGAGTGTCCCAGCACTGACTGTGTGTGTAACAGGACTGAGTGTCCCAGCACTGACTGTGTGTGTGTAACAGGACTGAGTGTCCCAGCACTGAATGTGTGTGTGTAACAGGACTGAGTGTCCCAGCACTGAATGTGTGTGTGTAACAGGACTGAGTGTCCCAGAACTGATTGTGTGTGCATCACAGGACTGAGTGTCCCAGCACTGACCGTGTGTATATAACAGGACTGAGTGTCCCAGCACTGGCTGTGTGTCTAACAGGACTGAGTGTCCCAGCATTGACTGTGTGTGTATAACAGGACTGAGTGTCCCAGCACTGACTGCGTGTGTAAATCAGGACTGAGTGTCCCAGCACCGATTTTGTGTCTAACAGAACTGAGTGTCCCAGCACTGACTGTGTGTGTGGAACAGGACTGAGTGTCCCAGCACTGACTGTGTGTGTGGAACAGGACTGAGTGTCCCAGCACTGACTGTGTGTGTGGAACAGGACTGAGTGTCCCAGCACTGACTGTGTGTTTCTAACAGGACTCAGTGTCCCAGCACTGACTGTTTGTCAAACAGGACTGAGTGTCCCAGCACTGACCGTGTGTATAACAGGACTGAGTGTTCCAGCACCGATTTTGTGTCGAACAGGACTGAGTGTCCCAGCACTGACTGTGTGTGTAAATCAGGACTGAGTGTCCCAGCACTGACTGTGTCTATTACAGGACTGAATGTTCCAGCGCTGACTGTGTCTATTACAGGACTGAATGTTCCAGCGCTGACTGTGTGTGCACAACAGGACTGAGTGCCCCAGCACTGACTGTGTGTTTATAACAGGACTGAGTGTCCCAGCACTGACTGTGTGTTTATAACAGGACTGAGTGTCCCAGCACTGACTGTGTGTGTATAACAGGACTGAGTGTCCCAGCACTGAATGTGTGTGTGTAACAGGACTGAGTGTCCCAGCACTGACCGTGTGTTTATAACAGGACTGAGTGTCCCAGCACTGACCGTGTGTTTATAACAGGACTGAGTGTCCCAGCACTGACCGTGTGTTTATAACAGGACTGAGTGTCCCAGCACTGACTGTGTGTGTATAACAGGACTGAGTGTCCCAGCACTGACTGTGTGTGTATAACAGGACTGAGTGTCCCAGCACTGACTGTGTGTGTGTAACAGGACTGAGTGTCCCAGCACTGACTGTGTCTGTGTCACAGGACTGAGTGTCCCAGCACTGACTGTGTGTGTGTCACAGGACTGAGTGTCCCAGCACTGACTGTGTGTTTATAACAGGACTGAGTATCCCAGCACTGGCTGTGTGTATAACAGGACTGAGTGTCCCAGCACTGGCTGTGTGTATAACAGGACTGAGTGTTCCAGCACTGACTGTGTGTGTAACAGGACTGAGTGTCCCAGCACTGGCTGTGTGTATAACAGGACTGAGTGTCCCAGCACTGACTGTGTGTTTATAACAGGACTGAGTGTCCCAGCACTGACTGTGTGTGTATAACAGGACTGAGTGTTCCAGCACTGACTGTGTGTTTATAACAGGACTGAGTGTCCCAGCACTGACCGTGTGTTTATAACAGGACTGAGTGTCCCAGCACTGACCGTGTGTTTATAACAGGACTGAGTGTCCCAGCACTGACTGTGTGTGTATAACAGGACTGAGTGTCCCAGCACTGACTCTGTGTGTATAACAGGACTGAGTGTCCCAGCACTGACTCTGTGTGTATAACAGGACTGAGTGTCCCAGCACTGACTGTGTGTGTGTCACAGGACTGAGTGTCCCAGCACTGGCTGTGTGTATAACAGGACTGAGTGTCCCAGCACTGGCTGTGTGTATAACAGGACTGAGTGTTCCAGCACTGACTGTGTGTGTAACAGGACTGAGTGTCCCAGCACTGACTGTGTGTGTGTAACAGGACTGAGTGTCCCAGCACTGACTGTGTGTTTATAACAGGACTGAGTATCCCAGCACTGACTGTGTGTGTATAACAGGACTGAGTGTCCCAGCACTGACTGTGTGTGTGGAACAGGACTGAGTGTCCCAGCACTGACTGTGTGTGTGGAACAGGACTGAGTGTCCCAGCACTGACTGTGTGTTTCTAACAGGACTCAGTGTCCCAGCACTGACTGTTTGTCAAACAGGACTGAGTGTCCCAGCACTGACCGTGTGTGTATAACAGGACTGAGTGTTCCAGCACCGATTTTGTATCGAACAGGACTGAGTGTCCCAGCACTGACTGTGTGTGTAAATCAGGACTGAGTGTCCCAGCACTGACTGTGTCTATTACAGGACTGAATGTTCCAGCGCTGACTGTGTCTATTACAGGACTGAATGTTCCAGCGCTGACTGTGTGTGTATAACAGGACTGAGTGTCCCAGCACTGACTGTGTGTGTATAACAGGACTGAGTGTCCCAGCACTGACTGTTGGTCAAACAGGACTGAGTGTCCCAGCACTGACCGTGTGTATATAACAGGACTGAGTGTCCCAGCACTGGCTGTGTGTCTAACAGGACTGAGTGTCCCAGCATTGACTGTGTGTGTATAACAGGACTGAGTGTCCCAGCACTGACTGCGTGTGTAAATCAGGACTGAGTGTCCCAGCACCGATTTTGTGTCTAACAGGACTGAGTGTCCCAGCACTGACTGTGTGTGTGTAACAGGTCTGAGTGTCCCAGCACTGAATGTGTGTGTGTAACAGGACTGAGTGTCCCAGCACTGACTGTGTGTGTGTAACAGGACTGAGTGTCCCAGCACTGACTGTGTGTGTGTAACAGGACTGAGTGTCCCAACACTGACCGTGTGTTTATAACAGGACTGAGTGTCCCAGCACTGACTGTGTGTTTATAACAGGACTGAGTGTCCCAGCACTGACTGTGTGTGTATAACAGGACTGAGTGTCCCAGCACTGAATGTGTGTGTGTAACAGGACTGAGTGTCCCAGCACTGACCGTGTGTTTATAACAGGACTGAGTGTCCCAGCACTGACCGTGTGTTTATAACAGGACTGAGTGTCCCAGCACTGACCGTGTGTTTATAACAGGACTGAGTGTCCCAGCACTGACTGTGTGTGTATAACAGGACTGAGTGTCCCAGCACTGACTGTGTGTGTATAACAGGACTGAGTGTCCCAGCACTGACTGTGTGTGTGTAACAGGACTGAGTGTCCCAGCACTGACTGTGTGTGTGTCACAGGACTGAGTGTCCCAGCACTGACTGTGTGTTTATAACAGGACTGAGTATCCCAGCACTGGCTGTGTGTTTATAACAGGACTGAGTGTCCCAGCACTGACTGTGTGTTTATAACAGGACTGAGTATCCCAGCACTGACTGTGTGTGTGTCACAGGACTGAGTGTCCCAGCACTGACTGTGTGTGTATAACAGGACTGAGTGTCCCAGCACTGGCTGTGTGTATAACAGGACTGAGTGTCCCAGCACTGACTGTGTGTGTGTAACAGGACTGAGTGTCCCAGCACTGACCGTGTGTTTATAACAGGACTGAGTGTCCCAGCACTGACTGTGTGTTTATAACAGGACTGAGTGTCCCAGCACTGACTGTGTGTGTATAACAGGACTGAGTGTCCCAGCACTGAATGTGTGTGTGTAACAGGACTGAGTGTCCCAGCACTGACCGTGTGTTTATAACAGGACTGAGTGTCCCAGCACTGACCGTGTGTTTATAACAGGACTGAGTGTCCCAGCACTGACCGTGTGTTTATAACAGGACTGAGTGTCCCAGCACTGACTGTGTGTGTATAACAGGACTGAGTGTCCCAGCACTGACTGTGTGTGTATAACAGGACTGAGTGTCCCAGCACTGACTGTGTGTGTATAACAGGACTGAGTGTCCCAGCACTGACTGTGTGTGTATAACAGGACTGAGTGTCCCAGCACTGACTGTGTGTGTGTCACAGGACTGAGTGTCCCAGCACTGACTGTGTGTGTGTCACAGGACTGAGTGTCCCAGCACTGACTGTGTGTTTATAACAGGACTGAGTATCCCAGCACTGGCGGTGTGTATAACAGGACTGAGTGTCCCAGCACTGGCTGTGTGTATAACAGGACTGAGTGTTCCAGCACTGACTGTGTGTGTAACAGGACTGAGTGTCCCAGCACTGGCTGTGTGTATAACAGGACTGAGTGTCCCAGCACTGACTGTGTGTGTGTAACAGGACTGAGTGTCCCAGCACTGACTGTGTGTTTATAACAGGACTGAGTATCCCAGCACTGACTGTGTGTGTATAACAGGACTGAGTGTCCCAGCACTGACTGTGTGTGTGGAACAGGACTGAGTGTCCCAGCACTGACTGTGTGTGTGGAACAGGACTGAGTGTCCCAGCACTGACTGTGTGTGTGGAACAGGACTGAGTGTCCCAGCACTGACTGTGTGTTTCTAACAGGACTCAGTGTCCCAGCACTGACTGTTTGTCAAACAGGACTGAGTGTCCCAGCACTGACCGTGTGTGTATAACAGGACTGAGTGTTCCAGCACCGATTTTGTGTCGAACAGGACTGAGTGTCCCAGCACTGACTGTGTGTGTAAATCAGGACTGAGTGTCCCAGCACTGACTGTGTCTATTACAGGACTGAATGTTCCAGCGCTGACTGTGTCTATTACAGGACTGAATGTTCCAGCGCTGACTGTGTGTGTATAACAGGACTGAGTGTCCCAGCACTGACTGTGTGTGTATAACAGGACTGAGTGTCCCAGCACTGACTGTTGGTCAAACAGGACTCAGTGTCCCAGCACTGATTTTGTGTCTAACAGGACTGAGTGTCCCAGCACTGATTTTGTGTCTAACAGGACTGAGTGTCCCAGCACTGACTGTGTGTGTATAACAGGACTGAGTGTCCCAGCACTGACTGTGTGTGTATAACAGGACTGAGTGTCCCAGCACTGACTGTGTGTGTAACAGGACTGAGTGTCCCAGCAGTGATTGTGTGTGTATAACAGGACTGAGTGTCCCAGCACTGACTGTGTGTGCATAACAGGACTGAGTGTCCCAGCACTGACCGTGTGTGTATAACAGGACTGAGTGTTCCAGCACTGATTGTGTGTCCAACAGGACTGAGTATCCCAGCACTGACCGTGTGTGTGTAACAGGTCTGAGTGTTCCAGCACTGATTGTGTGTGTATAACAGGACTGAGTGCCCCAGCACTGACTGCGTGTGTAAATCAGGACTGAGTGTCCCAGCACCGATTTTGTGTCTAACAGGACTGAGTGTCCCAGCACTGACTGTGTGTGTGTAACAGGACTGAGTGTCCCAGCACTGACTGTGTGTGTGTAACAGGACTGAGTGTCCCAGCACTGCCTGTGTGTTTATAACAGGACTGAGTGTCCCAGCACTGACTGTGTGTGTAACAGGACTGAGTGTCCCAGCACTGACTGTGTGTGTGTAACAGGACTGAGTGTTCCAGCACTGAATGTGTGTGTGTAACAGGACTGAGTGTCCCAGCACTGAATGTGTGTGTGTAACAGGACTGAGTGTCCCAGAACTGACTGTGTGTGTATAACAGGACTGAGTGTCCCAGCACTGACTGTTGGTCAAACAGGACTCAGTGTCCCAGCACTGATTTTGTGTCTAACAGGACTGAGTGTCCCAGCGCTGATTTTGTGTATAACAGGACTGAGTGTCCCAGCACTGACTGTGTGTGTATAACAGGACTGAGTGTCCCAGCACTGATTGTGTGTGTAACAGGACTGAGTGTCCCAGCAGTGATTGTGTGTGTATAACAGGACTGAGTGTCCCAGCACTGACTGTGTGTGCATAACGGGACTGAGTGTCCCAGCACTGACCGTGTGTGTATAACAGGGCTGAGTGTTCCAGCACTGATTGTGTGTCCAACAGGACTGAGTATCCCAGCACTGACCGTGTGTGTGTAACAGGTCTGAGTGTTCCAGCACTGATTGTGTGTGTATAACAGGACTGAGTGCCCCAGCACTGACTGCGTGTGTAAATCAGGACTGAGTGTCCCAGCACCGATTTTGTGTCTAACAGGACTGAGTGTCCCAGCACTGACTGTGTGTGTGTAACAGGACTGAGTGTCCCAGCACTGCCTGTGTGTTTATAACAGGACTGAGTGTCCCAGCACTGACTGTGTGTGTAACAGGACTGAGTGTCCCAGCACTGACTGTGTATGTGTAACAGGACTGAGTGTCCCAGCACTGAATGTGTGTGTGTAACAGGACTGAGTGTCCCAGCACTGAATGTGTGTGTGTAACAGGACTGAGTGTCCCAGAACTGATTGTGTGTGCATCACAGGACTGAGTGTCCCAGCACTGACCGTCTGTATATAACAGGACTGAGTGTCCCAGCACTGGCTGTGTGTCTAACAGGACTGAGTGTCCCAGCATTGACTGTGTGTGTATAACAGGACTGAGTGTCCCAGCACTGACTGCGTGTGTAAATCAGGACTGAGTGTCCCAGCACCGATTTTGTGTCTAACAGGACTGAGTGTCCCAGCACTGACTGTGTGTGTGTAACAGGACTGAGTGTCCCAGCACTGAATGTGTGTGTGTAACAGGACTGAGTGTCCCAGCACTGACTGTGTGTGTGTAACAGGACTGAGTGTCCCAGCACTGACTGTGTGTGTGTAACAGGACTGAGTGTCCCAGCACTGACCGTGTGTTTATAACAGGACTGAGTGTCCCAGCACTGACTGTGTATTTATAACAGGACTGAGTGTCCCAGCACTGACTGTGTGTGTGTAACAGGACTGAGTGTCCCAGCACTGACCGTGTGTTTATAACAGGACTGAGTGTCCCAGCACTGACCGTGTGTTTATAACAGGACTGAGTGTCCCAGCACTGACCGTGTGTTTATAACAGGACTGAGTGTCCCAGCACTGACTGTGTGTGTATAACAGGACTGAGTGTCCCTGCACTGACTGTGTGTGTATAACAGGACTGAGTGTCCCAGCACTGACTGTGTGTGTGTAACAGGACTGAGTGTCCCAGCACTGACTGTGTGTGTATAACAGGACTGAGTGTCCCAGCACTGACTGTGTGTGTAAAACAGGACTGAGTGTCCCAGCACTGACCGTGTGTTTATAACAGGACTGAGTGTCCCAGCACTGACCGTGTGTGTGTAACAGGACTGAGTGTCCCAGCACTGACTGTGTGTGTAAATCAGGACTGAGTGTCCCAGCACTGACTGTGTGTGTATAACAGGACTGAGTGTCCCAGCACTGACTGTGTGTGTATAACAGGACTGAGTGTCCCAGCACTGATTTTGTGTCTAACAGGACTGAGTGTCCCAGCACTGACTGTGTGTGTATAACAGGACTGAGTGTCCCAGCACTGACTGTGTGTGTATAACAGGACTGAGTGTCCCAGCACTGACTGTGTGTGTAAATCAGGACTGAGTGTCCCAGCACTGACTGTGTGTGTATAACAGGACTGAGTGTCCCAGCACTGATTTTGTGTCTAACAGGACTGAGTGTCCCAGCACTGACTGTGTGTGTGTAACAGGACTGAGTGTCCCAGCACTGACTGTGTGTGTGTAACAGGACTGAGTGTCCCAGCACTGACTGTGTGTGTATAACAGGACTGAGTGTCCCAACACTGAATGTGTGTGTGTAACAGGACTGAGAGTCCCAGCACTGACTGTGTGTGTGTAACAGGACTGAGTGTCCCAGCACTGACTGTGTGTGTAAATCAGGACTGAGTGTCCCAGCACTGATTTTGTGTCTAACAGGACTGAGTGTCCCAGCACTGACTGTGTGTGTAAATCAGGACTGAGTGTCCCAGCACTGATTTTGTGTCTAACAGGACTGAGTGTCCCAGCACTGGCTGTGTGTGTATGACAGGACTGAGTGTCCCAGCACTGACTGTGTGTTTGTAACAGGACTGAGTGTCCCAGCACTGGCTGTGTGTATAACAGGACTGACTGTCCCAGCACTGACTGTGTGTGTGTAACAGGACTGAGTGTCCCAGCACTGACTGTGTGTATAACAGGACTGAGTGTCCCAGCACTGGCTGTGTGTATAACAGGACTGAGTGTCCCAGCACTGACATTGTGTGTATAACAGGACTGAGTGTCCCAGCACTGACTGTGTGTGTGTAACAGGACTGAGTATCCCAGCACTGGCTGTGTGTATAACAGGACTGAGTGTCCCAGCACTGGCTGTGTGTATAACAGGACTGAGTGTTCCAGCACTGACTGTGTGTGTAACAGGACTGAGTGTCCCAGCACTGGCTGTGTGTATAACAGGACTGAGTGTCCCAGCACTGACTCTGTGTGTGTAACAGGACTGAGTGTCCCAGCACTGACTGTGTGTGTATAACAGGACTGAGTGTCCCAGCACTGACTGTGTGTGTATAACAGGACTGAGTGTCCCAGCACTGACTGTGTGTGTATAACAGGACTGAGTGTCCCAGCACTGACTGTGTGTCAAACAGGACTGAGTGTCCCAGCACTGACTGTTTGTCAAACAGGACTCAGTGTCCCAGCACTGATTTTGTGTCTAACAGGACTGAGTGTCCCAGCACTTATTTTGTGTCTAACAGGACTGAGTGTCCCAGCACTGACTGTGTGTGTATAACAGGACTGAGTGTCCCAGCACTGACTGTGTGTGTATAACAGGACTGAGTGTCCCAGCACTGACTGTGTGTGTAACAGGACTGAGTGTCCCAGCACTGACTGTGTGTGTTTAACAGGACTGAGTGTCCCAGCACTGACTGTGTGTGTATCACAGGACTGAGTGTCCCAGCACTGACTGTGTGTGTATCACAGGACTGAGTGTCCCAGCACTGACTGTGTGTGTATCACAGGACTGAGTGTCCCAGCGCTGACTGTGTGTGTATAACAGGACTGAGTGTTCCAGCACTGACTCTGTGTGTATCACAGGACTGAGTGTCCCAGCGCTGACTGTGTGTGTATAACAGGACTGAGTGTCCCAGCGCTGACTGTGTGTGTATAACAGGACTGATTGTCCCAGCGCTGACTGTGTGTGTATAACAGGACTGATTGTCCCAGCGCTGACTGTGTGTGTATAACAGGACTTAGTGTCCCAGCGCTGACTGTGTGTGTATAACAGGACTGAGTGTCCCAGCGCTGACTGTGTGTGTGTAACAGGACTGAGTGTTCCAGCACTGACTGTGTGTGTATAACAGGACTGAGTGTCCCAGCACTGACTGTGTGTGTATAACAGGACTGAGTGTCCCAGCGCTGACTGTGTGTGTATAACAGGACTGTGTCCCAGCACTGATTGTGTGTGTATAACAGGACTGAGTGTCCCAGCACTGACTGTGTGTGTGTAACAGGACTGTGTCCCAGCACTGACTGTGTGTGTGTAACAGGACTGAGTGTCCCAGCGCTGACTGTGTGTGTATAACAGGACTGAGTGTCCCAGCACTGATTGTGTGTGTATAACAGGACTGAGTGTTCCAGCACTGACTGGTTGTGTAAAGCAGGACTGTGTCCCAGCACTGACTGTGTGTGTGTAACAGGACTGTGTCCCAGCCCTGACTATTTCTCTATCCGGACTGCATCTCTTTGCCCCGGGAGTTTTTGATGGGACAACGTAGTGTGAGTTTTAATCTTTCTGAAATGTAAAATAACTTCTCACAGACGGGGCCTACTGCTCGCTGCTTTCTTCCCATTGGTTGGCCCCTGGAAGATGACAAGTGGCCTCCAGGATGCAGCCATTACGAGCTTCCTCCAGTTCATCGAAGAGAAAGGGTTCAAGGCCTACAACTCACTGACCAAGCAGGGCGGAGACACAGGCAAGGGGATCAGGTGCCTACGGGACGAGATGAATCTGCTGTACCGGAAAACAAAGATGGAATGGAAACACCGGGAGGAGGAGTCAAAGAAAAGGTAACCTGTCTGGAATGGGTTTTTTTTAAAAGAGTGTTGGTCAGACCCCAACTGGAGTAATTGTGTTCAGTTCTGGGCCCCGCACCTCGGGGAGGATATATTTGCCTTGGAGAGCCTGCAGTGCAGATAAACCAGACTGATCCTGGGGCTAAAAGGGTAAATTACAAGGACAGGTTGCACAGACTAGGCTTGTCGTGCTTCGAGTGTAGAAGATTAAGAAGTGATCTGATTTCGAGTTGCTGATCTCTATGTGCACGGCAGTTGGATGTTTCTTCCATTGGTGAGGGACCAGAAATCTGCCTGGGCCCTACTCTCAACCACCTTTCCTATTGAGAAATCTCTCTTTGACTCTATCTCTGTCTCATTGTTTGTCTCACTCTCTCTTGCTGTCCCTCTCTCTATCTCATGTAACCATAATACAGTAAGTTTTAGCATAATCATGGAAAAGGACAAAGATAAAACAGGAGTAAAAGTTCTAAATTAGGGGAAGGCAAATTTTACGAAATGGAGCGGTGATCTGGCGAAAGTAGACTGGATACAGCTACTTGAAGGAAAATCAGTGGCAAACCAGTGGGAGGCATTCAAAAGCGAGATACTACAGGCACAGTGTAGGCATGTCCCCACAAAGATAAAGGGTGGTACTGCCAAATCTAGAGCCCCCTGCTTATCTGGAAGCTTCCAGGGTAAGTTAAAGCAGAAAAAGAAAGATTTTTCTGATCGTCATAAGCTTAATACTTTAGAAAGCAGAGAGGAGTATAGAAAGTGCAGAGGTGAAGTAAAAAAGGAAATTAGAAAAGCAAAGAGAGAACATGAAAAATTATTGGCAGGTAAAATCAAGGAAAACCCAAAGATGTTTTATCAGTACATTAAGAGCAAGATGATAACTAAGGAAAAGTTAGGGCCTATCAGAGATGTACAAGGGAACTTATGCATGGATGCAGAAGATGTTCTTAGAGCTTTTTGTCTCTGTCTTCACAAAGGAGAGGGTTGATGTAGACACTATAGTTAAAGAGGAGGGGTGTGAAATATTAGATACGATAAGCATAATGAGAGAGGAAGTACTAGAGGGTCTGACATCCTTGAAAGTGGATAAATCGCCAGGGCCGGATGGATTGGATCCCAGGTTGTTAAAGGAAGCCAGGGAGGAAATAGCCAATGCACTGAGGATCATCTTCAAATCCTCACTAGATGCAGGAGAGGTACCAGACGATTGGAGGTCTGCGAACAATGTACCATTGTTTAAAAAGGATGTGAGGGATAGGCCAAATAATTATAGGCCGGTCAGTCTGACCTCAATGGTGGGTAAATTGTTAGAATCTATTCTGAGGGACGGGATAAACTGTCACTTAAAAAGTCATGGATTAATCAGGGATAGTCAGCATGGATTTGTTTGGGGAAGGTCATGTCTTACTAACTTAATTGAGTTTTTTCAGGAAGTAACAGGGAGGATTGATTAGGGAGTGCAGTGGATGTGGTCTACATGGATTTTAGTTCAGGCATTTGACAAGGTCCCACATGGCAGACTGGTCAGTAAAATGAAAGCCAATGGGATACAGGGGAATGTGATCAGTTGGATCCAGAATTGGCTCAGTGACAGGAAACAAAGGGTAATGGTCGACAGATGTTTTTGTGAATGGAAAGCTGTTTCCAGTGGCGTTCCACAGGGCACAGTGTTGGGTCCTTTGCTGTTTGTGGTATATATTAATGATTTGGACTTAAATGTGGGAGGCATGATTGGGAAATTTGCTGATGACACAAAATTTGGCCGTGTAGTTAATAGTGAGGAGGAGAGCTGTAGACTCCAGAATAATATCAATGGTTTGGTTGAGTGGGCGGAAAAGTGGCAAATGGAATTCAATCCGGAGAAGTGTGAGGTAATGCATTTGGGGAGGGCAAATAAAGCGAGGGAATACACAATAAACAGGAGGATAGTGAGAGGGGTAGAAGAAGTGAGAGACCTTGGAGTGCATGTCCACAGGTCCCTGAAGGTGGCAGAACAGGTAGATAGAGTGGTGAAGAAGGCACATGGAATGTTTTCCTTTATTGGCCGTGGTACAGAATACAAAAGTAGGGATGTAATGCTGGAACTGTATAAAATGCTGGTTAGGCCACAGTTGGAGTATTGCATACAGTTCTGGTCACCACATTACAGAAAGGACATAATTGCTCTGGAGAGAGTACAGAGGAGATTTACAAGAATGTTGCCAGGGCTCGAAAGTTGCAGCTATGAGGAAAGATTGGATAGGCTAGGGTTGTTTTCCTTAGAACAGAGGAGGCTGAGGGGTGACTTAATTGAGGTGTACAAAATTATGAGGGACCTAGATAGCCAGGAAGGACCTGTTTCCCCTAGCGGAGAGGTCAGTTACCAGGGGACACAGATTTAAGGTGATTGGTAGAAGGATTAGAGAGGGGACATGAGGAAAAACCTTTTCACCCAGAGGGTGGTGGGTGTCTGGAATTCACTGCCAGGAATGGTGGTGGAGGCAGAAACCCTCAATTCTTTTACCTGGACATTCACCAGAAGTGCTGTAACCTGCAAGGCTATGGACCAGGTGCTGGAGGGTGGGATTAAATTGGGTGGCTAGTTTGTTTTTCGGCCAGCACGGACACCATGGGCTGAATGGCCTCCTTCTGTGCTGTAATTTTTCTATGGTTTCTATGGTCTCTCATTGTCTGTCTGTGTCTCGCTCTCTCTCTCTCTCTCTCTCTCTGTTGCTGTCTCTCTTTCTCTTTTCTTTTTTCTTAACATGGATAAGGCACCAGGACCAGATGAGATGCATCCAAGGATACTGAGGGAAGTGAGAATGGAAATTGCAGAGGCACTGGCCATAATTTTCCAGTCCTCCTTAGACTCAGGGGTGGTGCCAGAGGACTGGAGAATTGCAAATGTTACACCGTTGTTCAAAAAAGGGTATAAAGATAAACCCAGCAACTACAGGCCAGTCAGTTTAACTTCAGTGGCGGGGAAACTTCTAGAAAGAATAATTTGGGACAAAATTAATAGTCACATGGACAAATGTGGGTTAACTAAAAAAAAAGCCAGCATGGATTTCTTAAGGGAAAATCACGTTTAACTAGGGGTTTTTTGAAGAGGTAACAGAGAGGGTTGATGAGGGCAATGCAGTGGATGTGGTGTACATGGACTTGCAAAAGGCATTTTTGATACAGTGCCGCACAACAGACTTTTGAGCAAGGTTATAGCTCATGGAATAACAGAGACAGTAGCAACATGTATATGAAATTGGCTGAGTGACAGGAAACAAAGAGTAGTGGTTAATGGATGTTTTTCAGACTGGAGGAAGGTTTGTAGTGGAGTTCCCCAGGATGTGGTGTTGGGACCCTTGCTTTTCCTGATATATATTAATGACCTAGACCTTGGTGTACAGGGAAAAATTTCAAAGTTTGCGGATGATAAACAACTTGGAAGCATTGTGAACTGTGAGGAGGATAGTGTAGAACTTCAAAAGGACATAGACAAGTTGGTGGAATGGGCAGACAGGTGGCAGATGAAGTTCAATGCAGAGAAATGTGAAGTGATTCATTTTGTTAGGAAAAACATGGAGAGACAATATAGAATAAAAGGCACAATTCTAAAGGGGGTGCAGGAGCAGAGGTGTATATGTGCATAAGTCATTGAAGGTGGCAGGACAGGTTGAGAGAGTAGTTAATAAAGCATACAGTATTTACTAACTGGGGTATAGAGTACAAGAGCAAAGAGGTTATGTTGAACCTGTATAAGACACTAGTTCGGCCTCAGCTGGAGTATTATGTCCAGTTCTGGGCACCGCACTTTAGGGAAGATGTGAGGGCATTGGAGAGAGTGCAGAAAAGATTCATGAGAATAGTTCCAGGGATGAGGAGTTTCAGTTACGAAGACAGATTGGAGAAGCTGGGACTGTTTTCCTTGGAGAAGAGAAGGCCGAGAGATGATTTGATCGAGGTATTCAAACTCATGAGGGGTCTGGACAGAGTGGATAAAGAGAAACTGTTCCCACTCGTGAAAGGATCGAAAACGAAAGGGCACAGATTTAAAGTATTTGGCAAAAGAAGCAAAAGTGGCATGAGGAGAAAGCTTGACCACACAGCGAGTGGTTAAGGTCTGGAACATGTTGCCTGAGAGTGTTGTGGAGGCAGGTTCAATTGAATCAGTCAAAAGGAAATTAGACAGTTATCTGAAAAGGAAGAATGTGCAGGGTTACGGGGAGAAGGTGGGGGAATGGCACTAAGTGAATTGCTCATTCGGAGAGCCAGTGCAGAAACGATGGGCCGAATGGCCTTTTTCTGTGCTGTAGCAATTCTGTGATTTTATGATTCTCTCTCACTCTGTCTCTCTGTTGCTCTCTGTCTCGGTGTGTGTGTGTCTCTCTCTCTGTATATCAGGTTCAATGCTGATTATAACACAACCCCTGCTTCCACAGCCAAGGTTTTTTCCAGCCGCCCCTCATTGCTCATTCATGTGTGTTGAATGCTCCCTGTGTGAGATGTTACAGGAGATCTGTTGAGCTGGACCCCAGTAAGATGGAAACAGTGAGTGAACAATCACTGGTGTGAGGTGAATTAGCGACAGCATTAATCCACAGAATATTCCTTAAATTATGGAACTTTGTGACTCATTCATTATAATTTAAACCCTCGCAGTGCTTCCTGCATTTTATGGGGAATGCTGCTGATATCGTAGAAGTGGAGAAACCAGGTAATTCCACAGATCAGCCAGAATGTACAGTACTGAAAAGGGCCATTCAGCCCGACAGTTCCATGATAGCATTATGGACCACACAAGCCTCTTCCAGCCTGACTATCTTCAAAAATACATTATCCGATCATTTCCTCATTGCAATTTCTGGGATCTTGCTATGCCCAAATTGGCTGCTGTGTTTCCTACATTACATCATTGACTACACTTCAAAAACGTACTTCATTGGCTGTAAAATGCTTTGGGATGTCCTGAGGTCAGGAGAGGCACTACATAAATGCAGGTCTTTTCCTCCCTTCCTTCCTTCCCTCCTCCCCTTCCTTTCGTCCTCCCTTCCCTCCTTCTCCTGCTCCCCTCCCTCCCCCATTTACTCCTCCCTGCCTTTACTCCCCTCCCTCCTCTTTCTCTCCCTACCCTCCCTTACCCTCTCAGTCCCTCTCTCTCAGGGTGATATCTGTATACTGACTGGTGTCTCTCAGTCTCCTCTCTCTCAGGGTGACATCTATACACTGACTGGTGTCTCTCAGTCCTCTCTCTCTCAGGGTGATATCTGTACACTGACTGGTGTCTGTCAGTCTCCTCTCTCTCAGTGTGTTATCTGTACACTGACTGGTGTCTCTCAGTCTCCTCTCTCTCAGGGTGACATCTGTACACTGACTGGTGTCTCTCAGTCTCCTCTCTCTCAGGGTGACATCTGTACACTGACTGGTGTCTCTCATTTCTCTCTCTCTCAGGGAGATATCTGTACACTGACTGCTGTCTCTCAGTTCCCTCTCTCTCAGGGTGATATCTGTACACTGACTGGTGTCTCTCAGTCTCTCTCTCAGGGTGACATCTGTACACTGACTGGTGTCTCTCAGTCCCCTCTCAGGGAGATATCTGTACACTGACTGGTGTCTCTCAGTTCCCTCTCTCTCAGGGTGACATCTGTACACTGACTGGTGTCTCTCAGTCCCCTCTCAGGGAGATATCTGTACACTGACTGGTGTCTCTCAGTCCCTCTCTCTCAGGGTGACATCTATACACTGACTGGTGTCTCTCAGTCCTCTCTCTCTCAGGGTGATATCTGTACACTGACTGGTGTCTGTCAGTCTCCTCTCTCTCAGTGTGTTATCTGTACACTGACTGGTGTCTCTCAGTCTCCTCTCTCTCAGGGTGACATCTGTACACTGACTGGTGTCTCTCAGTCTCCTCTCTCTCAGGGTGACATCTGTACACTGACTGGTGTCTCTCATTTCTCTCTCTCTCAGGGAGATATCTGTACACTGACTGCTGTCTCTCAGTTCCCTCTCTCTCAGGGTGATATCTGTACACTGACTGGTGTCTCTCAGTCTCTCTCTCAGGGTGACATCTGTACACTGACTGGTGTCTCTCAGTCCCCTCTCAGGGAGATATCTGTACACTGACTGGTGTCTCTCAGTTCCCTCTCTCTCAGGGTGACATCTGTACACTGACTGGTGTCTCTCAGTCCCCTCTCAGGGAGATATCTGTACACTGACTGGTGTCTCTCAGTCCCTCTCTCTCAGGGAGATATCTGTACACTGACTGGTGTCTCTCAGTCCCTCTCTCAGGGTGATATCTGTACACTGACTGGTGTCTCTCAGTCCCCTTTCTCACGGTGATATCTGTACGCTGACTGGTGTCTCTCAGTCCCCTCTCTCTCAGGGTGATATCTGTACACTGACTGGTGTCTCTCAGTCTCTCTCTCAGGGTGACATCTGTACACTGACTGGTGTCTCTCAGTCCCCTCTCAGGGAGATATCTGTACACTGACTGGTGTCTCTCAGTCCCTCTCTCTCAGGGAGATATCTGTACACTGACTGGTGTCTCTCAGTCCCTCTCTCTCAGGGTGATATCTGTACACTGACTGGTGTCTCTCAGTCCCTCTCTCTCAGGGAGATATCTGTACACTGACTGGTGTCTCTCAGTCTCCTCTCTCTCAGGGTGATATCTGTACACTGACTGGTGTCTCTCAGTCCCCTTTCTCACGGTGATATCTGTACGCTGACTGGTGTCTCTCAGTCCCCTTTCTCTCAGGGAGATATCTATACACTGACTGGTGTTTCTCAGTCTCTCTCTCTCAGGGAGATATCTATACACTGACTGGTGTCTCTCAGTTCCTCTCTCTCAGGGAGATATCTATACACTGACTGGTGTTTCTCAGTCTCTCTCTCTCTCTCTCAGGGAGATATCTATACACTGACTGGTGTCTCTCAGTTCCTCTCTCTATGCAAATTGAGCACAGCATTTGCCTCCAATACACATATGGCTCAGTGGGTCACCTCTGAGTCACAAGGTCCTGAGTTTGAGTTCCATTTGGGCTGACTCTCCCAGTTACATGCTAAGACACTGTCGTACATTCAGGATGTTGGTCCCAGAGTGTAACACTGATTTCCTGGGCCAACATTTAGCCATCAAGCAATATCATATGAACATACCAATTAAGAGCAGGAGTAGGCCACTCGGCCCCTCAAGCCTGCTCCGCCATTCAGTAGGATCATGGCTGATCTGATTGTAACCTCAACTCAACATTTCCACCTACCCCCAATCACCTTTCACCCCCTTGCTTATCGAGAATCGATCTACCACTGCCTTAAAAATATTCGAAGACTCTGCTTCCAACGCCTTTTAAGGAAGAGAATTCCAAAGACTCACGATCCTCAGAGAGAAAAAATTTCTCCTCATCTCTGTCTTAAATGGGCGACCCCTTATTTTTAAACAGTGACCCCTAGTTCTAGATTCTCCCACAAGGGGAAACATCCTTTCCACATTCACCCTGTCAAGACCCCTCAGGATCTTATATGTTTCAATCAAGTCACCTCTTACTCTTCTAAACTCCAGCGGATACAAGTCTAGCCTGTACAACCTTTCATCATAAGACAGCCCACTCATTCCAGGTATTAGTCCAGTAAACCTTCTCTAAACTGCTTCCAATGCATTTACATCCTTCCTTAAATAAGGAGACCAATACTATACTCACCAATGCCCTGTATAATTGAAGCATAACCTCCCTACTTTTGTATTCAATTCCCCTCGCAATAAACGACAACATTCTTTTAGCTTTCCTGACTACTTACTGTACCTGCATACTAACCCTTTTGCAATTCATGCACCATGAGCCTTTATTTTCCACAATAACTTTTGATGTGGCATTTATCAAATGCCTTCTGGAAATCCAAGTAAAGTAAATCCACCAGTTCCCCTTTATCTACAGTTTATGTTATTTCTTCAAAGAACTCCAATAAATTGGTTAAACACGATTTCCCTTTCACAAAACCTTGTTGACTCTGCCTGATTACCTTGAATTTTTCTAAGTGCCCTACTATAACATCTTTAATAATAGCTTCTAACATTTTTCCTATGGCAGATGTAGTTTCCTGCTTTCTGTCCCTAAAGGAGTTACATTGGCTAATTTCCAATCTAATGGAACCTTCCCCGAAAGTAGGGAGTTTTGGAAAATTAAACCAACATGGTTATCTCACTAGCCACTTCTTTTTCGACCCTGGGATAAAGTCCATCAGGACCCGGCGACCTGTCAGCCCACAGCTCCAACAAGTTGCTCATGACCATTTCCCTGGTGATTGTAATTTTCTTGAGTTCCTCCCTCCCTTCCATTTCCTGACTTACAGCTATTTCTGGGATGTTACTTGTATCCTCTATGGTGAAGACGGATGCAAAATACCTGCTCAATTCATCTGCCACCTCCTTATTATCCATTATTAATTCCCCAGACTGACTTTCTATAGGACCAACACTCACTTTGTTAACTCTTTTCTTTTTTAATATCTATAGAAACTCTTACTATCTGTCTTTATATTTCTAACCAGCTTTCTCTCGTACTCTAATTTTACCCTCCTTTATTAATCTTCTAGTCGTTCTTTGCTACTTTTTATATTCTGTCCAATCTTCCGACCTGCCTCCCTTCTTTGCGCAGTTAATTGCTTTTTCTTAAAGTTTGATACTATCTTGAACTTTTTTAGTTAATCACGGATGGTGGGTCCTCCCCTTGGAATTTTTCTTTCTCGTTGGAATGTATCTATTCTGTGTATTCTGAAATATCCCCTTAAATGTCTGCCACTGCATCTCTATTGATCTATCCCTTAACCTACTTTCCAGTTCACTTTTGCTAGCTCTGCTTTCATGCCCTCATGTAAGTTTAAAATACTAGTAGTTTAAACTACCACTCTTCTCTCCCTCAAACTGAATGTAAAATTCAATCATATTATGATCACTGCCTGCCTCGGGGTGCCTTCACTATGAGGTCATCAATTACTCCTATCTCGTTGCACAATACCAGATCTAGTATAGCCTGCTGTCAGGTTGAATTCAGAATGCACTGTTGTAAGAAACTATCCCAAAAACATTTTATGAACTCTTCATCTAGGCTACCTCTGCCCATCTTATTTTTCCAGTCTACATGTGGATTAAAATCCCCCTTAATTTTCTGACAAGCACCTATTATTTCTTCCTTTATACTCTGTCCTACTGTGTGGTTTCTGTTAGGGGGCCTGTACACCACTCCCACGATAACATCTTGCCTTTATCATTTCTCATCTCAGCCCAAACCGCTTCTACATCCTCGTTTCCTGAACTTAGGTCACCCCTCTCTATTGTGCTAATGCCATCATTAAGTAACAGAACCACCCTTCCACCTTTTCCTAGCTTCCTGTCTTTCCGAAATGTCATGTACCCGTCAATATTCAGGTCCCAATCTATGTCATCCTGCAGCCAAGTCTCTGTAATGGCTATCAGATTGTACTTATTTATTTCTATTTGCACTATAAGTTCATCGGTTTTGTTTTGAATGCTACATGCATTCAGATACAGAGCCTTTAGTTTTGTCCTTTTATTATTTTTGTAACCTCTAGCCTTATCTGTTGAGTTACTCTTAGATTTGTACGCTCTGTCCCTTCCTGTCACTGTCTATCATTTCCCATTTAATACCTTTCTCTCTTGCCTCTACTCTTTGATTTACCTTATCTTCCCAAATTTGATCCCTTGCCCCCACTATTTAGTTTAAAACCCTCTTTACTTCCCTAGTTACACAACTCGCGTGAACACTGGTCCAGCACGGTTCAGGTGTAGACCGTCCTAACGGTACAGCCTCCACTTTCCCCAGTATTGATGCCAGTTCCCCATGAATTGGAACCCACTTCTACCACACCAGTCTTTGAGCCAAACATTCATTTCTCTAATGTTATTTGCCCTTTGCCAATTTTCACATGGCTCAGGTAATAATCCAGAGATTATTACCTTTGAGGTTCTGCTTCTTAATTTGGTGCCTAGCTCCTCATACTGACTATGCAGAACCTCTTTCCTTGTCCTGCCTATATCATTGGTACCTACATGGACCACGATAACTGGATCCTCCCCATCCCATTGTAAGTTCCTCTCCAGCCCTGAACAGACGTCCAGAACACTGGCACCGGGCAGGCAACACAGCCATCTGGACTCTCGCTCTTTGCTGCAGGCAACAGTGTCAATCCCCCTCACTACACTGTCCCCAACTACCACTACTTGCCTTTTCTCTACCCCGGAACGTCTTCCTGTATCATGATGCCATGGTCAGTCTGCTCATCCACGTAACAGCCCTCGCTCTTGTCCATACAAACTGCAAGAACCTAGAACTTGTTGCTCAATTACAAGAACTGAGGCTCCTCCACTCCCACTTTCTCGATCCCCTAACCTGCCTGACTCACAGTCAGACCCTCCTGTCCCTGACCACTGACCAAAGCAGACGACCCTATCCTAAGGGGTGTGACTGCCATCTGGAACAAAGTGTCCAGGTAACTTTCCCCTCCCTGATGCATCTCAGTGTCTACAGCTCAATAACTCTGAACCGAAGCTCCTCAAGCCACAGACACTTACTACAGACATGGTTGCCATGGATTGCCAAGGCATTCAGGAGCTCCCACATACTACAGCTGTGTCACATCACCTGTCCTGCCATCTTTATTGTGCTAATTTAATTACATTTATTTTTTCTTAATTAATTTATAGTTCCCCTCCTTACCGAACTCCCTCACTGACCAAACTCCCTTCTTCACACTCTGTGCCCTCCAGCAGCACGCAGTGCGCACAAGCAGCACTGACAGTCCCCTGAATTTATACTCTCTTAAAACAATGAGTCAACTTTGCTAGAGCTCAGAAACCAGTTTAAGCTAGCTAAATAATTAACTAGCTACAGCTACTCTCAGAGAGCTTGTATACCCTTATTTAAAACTGTAAAACAGTTAACTTGCCTCTTAAGACAGTAATTTCTTAACTGCAAAATGTAAACAAAACAAAAACTAGACTTTAGGGAGATTAACCATTAAAATTCCCTCACTACCAAACTCCCTTCTTCACACTCTGTGTCCTCCAGTAGCACTCAGTGCAGACTATCACTAAAAAAGACTGATGATCTGGTCATTATCACACTGCTGTTTGTGGGATCTTGCCGTGCGCCAATTGACTGCTGCTCTCCTGGTCGTCCTGCCACCTTCCATCCTTTGTGAAATTGAGATCATCCAAATCTCAGCTGCCCCCAACTTCTCTGGCACCAAGTTCCATTCACCCATCACCCACTGTGTTCTTTGATCTACATTAGCTCCTGATTCAGTAACAAGCTATCATTTGCAAAGCAAGACAACAGTTTAATTTTCTTTTGTCTGTTAAACTTACTGATAATTCTCTCAATCTCTCGCCTTCTCCCTCTTTCTCGCTCCCCAACTCCCTCCCTCTCTCTCTCTCTCTCTCTCCCTTCCTCTATCCAACTTGCTTTTCCTTCCTTTCTTGTCCTCTCTGCCTCCATCTCCTACTCTCCCTCCACCTCTCTACCTCTCTCCATCTGTCCCCCTCTCTTCCACTCCCTCCACATCTCCTTCTTTCTCCCTCTTTCCCCCTTCTATGTTTCTTTTCTCCCTCTGTTCCACTATCCCTCTCTCTCTCCTTCTCTTTCTCCCTCTCTCACTTCTTCACCCTCTGTCTTTCCCTCCCCCTCTCTCTCCCTTTCCCTTCCCCTCACTCTCTCTCTCTCTTCCCCTCTCTCCATTTTTTCTCTTCCTGATTAAGTATCTGCAAGGATGGGGGACTGGGAAGGGTGCGGGATCTTGCCTCCTTCCGCAAGCACTTCCGAATGGGCTTCATGACCATGCCCGCCTCTCAGGAACATGGGCCGCACCCGTGCGCCGGCGGCATGACCACCCGCTCGCTGTCACTTCACTCCGTGGGCAGCGTGGAGAACGGCGAGCACACCTGCGCCAGGAAACCCCCGGCCAAGCCCAGGCGCCATCCCAGCACCAAGCTCAGCCTGTGCCCCGAGGGCAGGAACAGCAGCGGAGATGAAGGACTCGGGCCGAAGGGCGAGAAAGGTGAGCAACAGTGACCCAACAATCGGAGTAAAGCTCCCTCTACACTGTCCCCATCAAACACTCCCAGGACAGGTACAGCACGGGGTTAGATACAGAGTAAAGCTCCCTCTACACTGTCCCTATCAAACACTCCCAGGACAGGTACAGCACGGGGGTTAGATACAGAATAAAGCTCCCTCTACACTGTCCCTATCAAACACTCCCCAGGACAGGTACAGCATGGGGTTAGATACAGAGTAAAGCTCCCTCTACACTGTCCCTATCAAACACTCCCAGGACAGGTACAGCACGGGGGTTAGATACAGAATAAAGCTCCCTCTACACTGTCCCTATCAAACACTCCCCAGGACAGGTACAGCACGGGGGTTAGATACAGAATAAAGCTCCCTCTACACTGTCCCCATCAAACACTTCAACAAACTAAAATGTTTTAAGGTGCGTCACAAGACAGCTACCAAACAAGATTTGACACCGAGTCACATATTAGGACAGGTGCTCAAAGTCGTAGCTTTTAAGGAGTGTCATAAAGGAGGAGGAGAGAGGTAGAGCGGTTTAGGGAGGGGATTCCAGAGCTTAGATCCCAGACAGAACATCAGAACAGAAGAAACAGCAGCAGGAGTAGGCCATTTGGCCCCTCGAGCCTACCCCACCAGTCAATACGATCATGGCTGATCTGATTGTGGCCTTAACTCCACTTTCCTGCCTGTCCTCCCATAACCCTTGATTCCCCTATAGTTCAAACATCTGTCTAACTCAGCCTTGAATATATTCAATGACCGCTCTCTGGGGAAGAGAATTCCAAAGATTAACAGCCCTCAGGGAAGAAATTCCTCCACATCTCCGTCTTGAAACCCCTAATTTTGAAACTGTGTCCCCTGGTTCTAGATTCCCCCACGAGGGGAAACATCCTCTCAGCATCTAACCTGTCAAGCCCCCTCAGAATCTCACATGTTACAATAAGATCACCTCTCATTCTTCTAAACTCCAATGAGTATAGGCCCAACCTGCTCAACCGTTCCTCATAAGACAACCCCATCATGTGACATTCTCTGAACTGCCTCCAATGCAAGTCCATCCCTCCTTAAGTAAGGAGACCTGCTGAAGGCAGGGCTGTCAATGTTGGAGTGATAGAAATTAGGGGATGCGCAAAAGGCCGGAACTGGACGAGTGTAGAGATCTTGGAGGCTTGTAGGGCTGGAGGAGGTTACAGGAGCGGAGAGTCTTCTCAATGATGCATTTAACTGCAAGGATTTTAAGAGAGGTGCAGATCAGGCGATTCCGAGTCTTGGGAATTAGAAGTGAGGAGGGAGGTTAAGAAGACCGGATTTGCTCTCATTGGTAAGGAGGACTAATTGACATTTCCAAGATCGGGAAAGGGGGATTGTCCAAGTTGGCTCAGGGAATCACGTTAGGAATGAGAAGGGAAGTTGTTTATCATCCAGAGTGTGGACCTAGGTGGGTTTACGGAGAGAGAAGGGAATGGGAGCAACATGGTGAGGCGGGTATGGGAGAACCTTGCATCACCGAGAGAGATGTCGTGGTCTGTGCTGTCTCCTTGAAAGAGCTCATTACTAATCCCACACCACCAGCCCCCCACCCCGCCCCCACCGTCACCCTGCTAATTTTTAACCTCCTTCATGTCTTCTTAAATATCCTTTTGAAAGTTACTAGTTACTCTTTTTAGGCAGAGTGTCTGGAGTCGATCAGTAATTTAGTGGCAGGCTTGTTGGGCCTGTAGGCCGCAGTCTTTTTGGAGAGTTTGCAGTTGGGCTGGGAGGGTAGGTGGGGGGGTGGAGAAAGGGTCACATATTCCAGGATAAGAGGTCGGCCATTTAGGACTGAGACAAGGCCAATCTTCTTCACTTGTGAATCTTTGGAATTCTCTACCCCAGAGAGCTGTGGACACTCAGTCATTGAGTAGATTTAAGACAGAGGGAATCAAGAGATATGGAGGTCAGGTGAGATCGTGGCGTTGAGGTCGAAGGTCAGCCATGATGGTGTTGAATGGCAGAGCAGGCTCGAAGGCCTACTCCTGCTCCTATTTCTTACAGTCTACTACCTCCTCCCCTTCCATTGACCCCTAGCGTGTGACCGAGTTCCAGAAATAGGGCATTGGTGAAGAATATGTCAGGGGTGGCCCAGTGGGTAGCATTCTCACCTCTGAGTCCCCTCAGGTTGTGAGTTCGAGTCCCACCCCGGAGGCTCGTGCACACCAATCAGGCCGACACTCCCAGTGCCAGTACTGAGGGTGTGCTGCACTGTCAGGGGTGCCGCCTTTCAGAGGACTCTTTAAACCAAGGTCCCGTCTGCCCTCTCAGATGGACGTAAAAGATCCCACAGCCACTGCTGGAAGAAGGGCAGGGTGGGTGGGGGTGTTCTCCCCAGTGTCCTGAGCCAATATTTATCCCTCAACCAATATCACTAAAAAAACAGAATATTTGGCCATCGCCACATTGCTGTTTGTGGGATCTTGCTGTGCCAAAATTGGCTGCTGCGTTTCCTAACAATATTTCAACAAAAAAAAAGTATTTTGGCCGCAAAGCACTTTGGGACTTCCCGAAGTGGCGAGAGGCACTAGAGAAATGCAAGACTTTTCTTTAAGTTCCCTCAACTTGGCGCCAACGACCCTTCACCTCACCGCAGGAAGCAGAACTCAACACATCTTCTCTTGTTCTTCCAGCGACGCAGAGGCCGGGTCCCGAGGCGGCCGACGGTGGGCGGAGGATCCCCACGCTGAAGCTGAAACGCAGCCCCAACGCCCAGCTCTCCGTGTCCTTCGACGAGGCCCCCTCCGCCGGCAGGGTGGCCGCGACCTCTCTGACCTCTGGCCCCAGGTATGGACTTCCTGCTGACCCCCACCGAGGCTCAGCGGGGGAGGAGGAGGAGGAGGAGGAGGAGGAGCCGGTCTACATCGAGATGGTCGGCGACGTCTTCAAGGAACAGAGCTCGCCGGGTGAAGACTCCGACCACAGTGAGGCGATCTACGAGGAGATGAAGTATCCACTGCTTGAGGAAGGCATTCGGGAGCTGAGATGGAGCAAGATTCCCCTCTCCAAACCCACCGCCCATGGGGCTTTTAGCCAAGGGGCTTTCAAGGCCACTCCCCAGCCTAATTCCAAAGGCCCACCTTATGACATTCCACCCCCATTCCCAAACCTTCTCCTCCATCGCCCACCTCTCTTGGCCTTCCCTCAGCCCGCCTCCCAGAAGGCGTACAAGGCGCCAACTGCTTCATCCCAGCCGGGGTCCAAGCTCCCAGTCTTGCAACATGGCGACATCACATCCGCTCCTGGCGGTGCCCAGGTGCCTGGGCAGCAGCCCCCGAGGATGCAGAAGGAGGAGGGCCCTCTGCAGAGCGCCCTGGTGCCCTCGGGGCGGGCGAGGAGCCACTCGACGCCCCTCCCTCCTCAAGCGTCTGGCCAACACCGGTCAGAGAAGGAGCTGCCCACGTCCCACACCATGAAGGCCTTGGCGCATTTGGCGCTTCCGGCCTCTCAGATCCACTGCCATCAGAAGTCGGAAAGGGAAAAACCGGCTTCCCTCAGCATTATCTGTTCCTCTGTCAAAGTCACCACCCACTCGCTGCTTGCCCAAGCATCTGGAGATCAGAAGGCAGAAAAGGAACTCCCAAGTCTCCAGAGCATGTTCTGCTCCGTCAGTAAAGCCAGCGTCAGTTCCCGGCCTTTATCCGGCCTCTACAAGATGCCAATGGCCCACGGGCTCCTGGAGCATGCCAATCTACCCACGCCAGGCACCATGGTGTGGCCTTACATTCCACTGGCTTGCAAACGCCCTCCGGCCTACGAAAGCCTCAAGCCTGGGGGTGCCCAGAAGGTCTGTCCCGCTGTGTACCACACCATGGTGAAAACCCAAGGGCAGGAGCGGGCCCCGGCCTTTGCCAGCATCTGCTGCTCGCAGGCGGTCGCCAACTCGGAGGCTCGGAGCACCACCAGCCCTCCCGGAGAGGGCGCGGCCAATGTCGGGCAAAGCTGGCAGCGGAACCTGTCCTGTGGCAGGAAAGCCCAGGACTCAGAAGGTAAAGGGAAGACCTTGTTGACTGTTGGCAGGGGTGGGGTCAGAGGTCATTGGCAGCCATAATAGGCCTCAGTGCCCCTGGGCAAGGGAAGGGGTAGTTTGAGTTCCTCCGTGTGTTTGGTGTGCGTGCACGCATCAAGTGAGATCGGGTCTGGGCTCTCGGTCACTCAAACGAGAGGTAACGCCTCATGGACAAGGCTGGATAAATCGCCATGAACTTTAACCCCTCGGTTGCTGGGCTCCCATTGAGGTCTGTTGTTGATCGACCAAGTCCAGGCTGCTGATTGGCCTGCCAGGCTGGTTTTCAGCCAAAGTCAAACTCAGCCTCTCGAAACTTGCTCCCAGCTTGCAAACAGCTGCCTTTCCCTGGGCTGCCGGTGTCACTGGGACCAGCAGGCCTCACTCAAGGCCTGCATTGTCATGTGGGAGCCAAGGCTGTTTAACTGTAAGGGGCGTCACAGCTGGGCCCTTCAACGTCCACACGTGCCTCCTTTCTTTGGGGTGGGGGGTGGGGTGGGGGTGGGGGGCTTTAGATATTTCCTTCAGAGACTTGTACGCTCAGCCAGTACGAGTCCGACCCTCCCAGAGCCAGAGTGCGTCTCTACCTCCCCGACCAACTTTCGTAGAGTGAGACAGCAGAGGGAGGCTATTCGGCCCTTTGTAGGAGCTATCCAAATCACCCCTCTCCCCCGTCTCTGCTCTTTCCCCAGAGCCCTGCCATGTCCAAGGTGCTACATAAATGCAAGTTGTTGTTGTTGAGTTTGGCCCGGCAGCTCAACCGCCTTGACAGTGCTTTCATTTCACCAGCAGGAGGCGCCCCAGGCTGGAGCGGAGCCGGTGAATCCCTGGATAGGGAGGAGAAGACGTCGGGAATACCGGTGAAAACTCAGGGACCAGAGGGCTCCTCGGTCAAGGGGCCTTCTCGATCAGGGCTGCCCCAGCTGTGCCCGATGGCCTGCCAACGGAGCGTAGGTAGGGGCAGCTGGCTCAATGCAGTTGGTTCCCTGCTCCTCTCTTTAAGAGGCCTGACTGCACCCCAACACCCCCACCCCTTCTCCTCACCCCACCACCCACATCCTCACCCTTTGCTGGTCTGCGTCCCTCCTAGAGACACACCCAATTGGATATCTGCCGTGTGCAGGCCCAGATGGTCATGCTATGCGACTGTGAGGGGCATCGCAATCTGCCAAAACCAATGAATGGTGATCAGGAGTGAGATCTTCAGCATATTTGTTTTCCCCGCTCCCCTGGGCCAGGTGCTAAAGCGAGTTGAAGCCTGTCCACTCGCCCTCCCTATCACCCACCACCTCCACCTCCACCTCCCCCCCCCCCCCCCCCCTCATCATGCTGGCACACTGCCAACTCAGCCCAGAACCATATGGCTCGATGTCACACAGAGTCGATTCTGATTAATGCCTCCCCACAATGGTCAAAAAAGTGCCTGCGCTATCGAGGCCCATGTCCGCCCTTGACAGTCAGCTCTTTCAGGTGAAGGGAGGGCGAAAATCCACGTTAAAAGTGTCACTAGCCCGAGCGCACGCCCTGCCTAACCAACCTCACATCCTGTTTTCTGTCACACTTTGGTCTCCGTTTTTTCCCCATAAGTTCCTATGTAAACATGTCACGCTGTAATTGCACCCTCCAGCCAGCAGAGGCACTGTAGCAGCCCAGTTCTGTGCCCCATCCCCCAGAGAAACACACACCCTCTGACCAACTCTGCTTCCTAAATTAGATTGAATTTTGCGATTTAAGTATGAATGATAAATTGAAGTGTTATATAAAAATAAAGGAATCTAGGAACGGGAGGAGGCCATTCAGCCCCTCGCGCCTGTTCTGCCATTCAGTGGCTGATCTGTGACCTAACTCCATATACCCGCCTTTGCCCTCTATCCTTTCATACATTTGGTTAACAAAAATCTACCAATCTCAGATTTAAAATTAACAATGGATCCAGCATCAATTCCCATTTGTGGAAGAGAGTTCCAAACTTCTACTACCCTTTCTATGTAGAAGTGTTTGCGAATTTCACTCCTGAAAGGTCTGTCGCAAATTTTGAGACTCTGCCCCCTTGTCCGAGACTCCCCAACCATTGGAAAAACTTTCTATCTCACCTATCTGTTCCCGGTAATATCTTGAAAACTTTGATCAAATCACCCCTTAACTTTCTAGATTCCAGGGAATACAACTCTAGTTTGTGTAATCTCTCCATGTAATTGGACCCTTGGAGTCCGGGTATAATTCTGGTAAGTCACAATGCGGGAGTTTAAAATTGCAGCTGAATTGTGCCCGCACACTTTTGCCACGCCCCCCCCCCCCCCACCCACCAATCCCTCGCTGATTCCCTTTCCTCTGAACAACGTGTGACCTTTGACTCCTCGTATATTGTGTCCTGTGAGATCGACCTATCAGAGCGGTTTAAATCTGCGGGTACAGCGATTATGTTGCGAGATTCGAGAATGTGGGTTCAAATCCCACAGTTGGAGAATGTGGGGAAAAAAAAAATCTCGAATGAAAATGCTGGGATCAGTAACAGTGACCACGAAGCTGTTGGATTGTTGTAAAGATTCACTCACCGATGTCCGTTCGGGAAAGAAAACCCTGCCATCTCTACCGGGATTGTGTCTACACGTGACTCCAGTCCCACACCGGTGTGGTCGAGTCTTAATTACCCGCTTAGCAGGCGCAGCGAGCCACCTCGTCTCCCTGCCGGCCTCTCACTTCCCACCCTTCGTAAACTTGAGCTCATCCAAAACTCTGCAGCCCGTGTCCTAACTCGCACTGCGCCCCGTTCACCTATCACTCCCCGTGTGCTTGCTGACCTACCCTGGCTTCAACTCCATCAACACCTCAGTTTTAAAATTGTTCAAATCCCTCTGAGGCCTCACCCCCTCTCTCTATCTCTGTGACCCTCCTCCAGCCCCACAACCCTCCGAGATCTCTGCACTCCTCCAATTCCGGCCTCTTGCCCATCCCCCGATTCCCATCGCTCCACCATTGGCGGCCGTGCCTTCAGCTGCCTGGGGCCCTGAGCTCTGGAATTCCCTCCCTAGACCTCTCCGCCTCTCTCTCCTCCTCCTTTAAGATGCTCCTTAAAACCGACCTCTTTGTGCTTTTGGTCACCCGTCCTTATGTGGCTCAGTGTCAAATTATGTTTGATAATCACTCCTGTGAGGCAGCTTGGGATGTTTTACTCTGTTAAAGGCGCTATATAAATGCAAGTTTTTGTTATATCAACCACTATTGGGATAGATGGGCAGTGAACAATGATCTTAATAGAAATTCAGGTCTTAGTCTGCACAATCCAGACCCACTCACAGCAAGTTACTAATGAAATGTTGAAGTTTACAGAATCCTTTCTGTCGGAGTCTCTGGGTAATCTTTTCGCTTCTCCCTTTGCTTCCAGACTCTGCTTTAGGTCATCGCCTCGGCCGCTCAGCCTCCACCTCAGGTGTGCGTCACCCCCTGGCTCACCTACAGCGACAGTGCAGCCAATCACGTGACAGCCCGAGCCAGGTATGAATGGCATGTCAGCTCCCAGTCTCTGAAAGTGAGACAGATGCAGAGACAGAGAGTGAGACAGGCAGAGACAGAGAGTGAGACAGACAGAGACAGAGAGTGAGACAGACAGAGACAGAGAGACAGACAGAGAGTGAGACAGACAGACAGAATGAGACAGACAGACAGAATGAGACAGACAGACAGAATGAGACAGACAGACAGAATGAGACAGACAGACAGAATGAGACAGACAGACAGAGTGAGACAGACAGACAGAGTGAGACAGAGAGAGTGAGTGAGACAGACAGACAGAGTGAGACAGAGTGAGGTGAGTGAGACAGAGTGAGTGAGTGAGACAGAGTGAGTGAGTGAGACAGAGTGAGTGAGTGAGACAGAGTGAGAGAGAGAGAGTGAGAGTGAGAGTGAGAGAGAGAGAGAGAGGGAGTGAGAGAGAGAGAGTGGAGTGAGAGAGAGAGAGTGGAGTGAGAGAGAGAGAGTGGAGTGAGAGAGAGAGAGTGGAGTGAGAGAGAGAGAGTGGAGTGAGAGAGAGAGAGAGTGGAGTGAGAGAGAGAGAGAGTGGAGTGAGAGAGAGAGAGTGGAGTGAGAGAGAGAGAGTGGAGTGAGAGAGAGAGAGAGAGTGGAGTGAGAGAGAGAGTGGAGTGGAGTGAGAGAGAGAGTGGAGAGAGTGGTAGTGAGAGAGAGAGAGAGTGGAGTGAGAGAGAGAGAGTGGAGTGAGAGAGAGAGAGTGGAGTGAGAGAGAGAGAGAGGAGTGAGAGAGAGAGAGTGGAGAGTGAGAGAGAGAGAGTGGAAGTGAGAGAGAGAGAGTGGAGTGAGAGAGAGAGAGTGGAAGTGAGAAGAGAGAGAGTGGAGTGAGACAGAGAGAGTGGAGTGAGACAGAGAGAGTGGAGTGAGACAGACAGAGAGTGGAGTGAGACAGACAGAGAGTGGAGTGAGACAGACAGAGAGTGGAGTGAGACAGACAGAGAGTGGAGTGAGACAGACAGAGAGTGGAGTGAGACAGACAGAGAGTGGAGTGAGACAGACAGAGAGTGGAGTGAGACAGACAGAGAGTGGAGTGAGACAGACAGAGAGTGGAGTGAGACAGACAGAGAGTGGAGTGAGACAGACAGAGAGTGGAGTGAGACAGACAGAGAGTGGAGTGAGACAGACAGAGAGTGGAGTGAGACAGACAGAGAGTGGAGTGCGACAGACAGAGAGTGAGTGCGACAGACAGAGAGTGAGTGCGACAGACAGAGAGTGAGTGCGACAGACAGAGAGTGAGTGCGACAGACAGAGAGTGAGTGCGACAGACAGAGAGTGAGTGCGACAGACAGAGAGTGAGTGCGACAGACAGAGAGTCGAGTGCGACAGACAGAGAGTGAGTGCGACAGACAGAGAGTGAGTGCGACAGACAGAGAGTGAGTGCGACAGACAGAGAGTGAGTGCGACAGGACAGAGAAGTGAGTGCGACAGACAGAGAGTGAGTGCGACAGACAGAGAGTGAGTGCGACAGACAGAGAGTGAGTGCGACAGACAGAGAGTGAGTGCGACAGACAGAGAGTGAGTGCGACAGACAGAGAGTGAGTGCGACAGACAGAGAGTGAGTGCGACAGACAGAGAGTGAGTGCGACAGACAGAGAGTGAGTGCGACAGACAGAGAGTGAGTGCGACAGACAGAGAGTGAGTGCGACAGACAGAGAGTGAGTGCGACAGACAGAGAGTGAGTGCGACAGACAGAGAGTGAGTGCGACAGACAGAGAGTGAGTGCGACAGACAGAGAGTGAGTGCGACAGACAGAGTGAGTGCGACAGACAGAGTGAGTGCGACAGACAGAGTGAGTGCGACAGACAGAGTGAGTGCGACAGACAGAGTGAGTGCGACAGACAGAGTGAGTGCGACAGACAGAGTGAGTGCGACAGACAGAGTGAGTGCGACAGACAGAGTGAGGCGACAGACAGAGGTGAGTGCGACAGACAGAGTGAGTGCGACAGACAGAGTGAGTGCGACAGACAGAGTGAGTGCGACAGACAGAGTGAGTGCGACAGACAGAGAGTGAGTGAGTGAGACAGACAGAGAGTTGAGTGAGTGAGACAGACAGAGAGTGAGTGAGTGAGACAGACAGAGAGTGAGTGGAGTGAGACAGACAGAGAGTGAGTGAGTGAGACAGACAGAGTGAGTGAGTGAGTGAGACAGACAGAGAGTGAGTGAGTGAGACAGACAGAGAGTGAGGTGAGTGAGACAGACAGAGAGTGAGTGAGTGAGACAGACAGAGAGTGAGTGAGTGAGACAGACAGAGAGTGAGTGAGTCGAGTGAGACAGACAGTGAGTGAGTGAGACAGACAGAGAGTGAGGTGAGACAGACAGAGAGTGAGTGAGACAGACAGAGAGTGAGTGAGACAGAACAGAGAGTGAGTGAGTGTGAGACAGACAGAGAGTGAGTGAGACAGACAGAGAGTGAGTGAGACAGACAGAGAGTGAGTGAGGACAGACAGAGAGTGAGTGAGACAGACAGAGAGTGAGTGAGACAGACAGAGAGTGAGTGAGACAGACAGAGAGTGAGTGAGACAGACAGAGAGTGAGTGAGACAGACAGAGTAGTGAGTGAGACAGACAGAGAGACAGACAGAGAGTGAGTCGAGTGAGTGAGTGAGTGAGACAGACAGAGAGTGAGTGAGTGAGTGAGTGAGACAGAGAGTGAGTGAGTGAGTGAGACAGACAGAGTGTGAGTGAGTGAGACAGACAGTGAGTGAGTGAGAAAGACAGTGAAGTGAGTGAGACAGACAGTGAGTGAGTGAGTGAGACAGACAGTGAGTGAGTGAGTGAGACAGTGAGTGAGTGAGTGAGACAGACAGACACAGACAGACAGTGAGTGAGTGTGAGTGAGTGTGAGTGAGTGTGAGTGTGAGTGTGAGTGAGTGAGTGTGAGTGAGTGTGAGAGTGAGTGTGTGTGAGTGAGTGAGTGTGAGTGAGTGAGTGTGAGTGAGTGAGTGTGAGTGAGTGAGTGTGATGAGTGAGTGTGAGTGAGTGAGTGAGTGTGAGTGAGGTGTGAGTGAGTGTGAGTGAGTGAGTGAGTGTGAGTGAGTGTGAGTGAGTGTGAGTGAGTGTGATGTGAGTGAGTGTGAGGTGAGTGAGTGATGAGTGAGTGAGTGAGTGAGTGTGAGTGTAGTGAGTGAGTGTGAGTGAGTGTGAGTGAGTGAGTGCAGTGAGTGAGTGAGTGAGTGAGTGTGAGTGAGTGTGAGTGAGTGAGTGAGTGTGAGTGTGAGTGTGAGTGAGTGAGTGAGTGTGAGTGTGAGTGTGAGTGTGTGAGTGAGTGAGTGTGAGTGTGTGAGTGAGTGAGTGTGAGTGAGTGCAGTGTGAGTGAGTGAGTGTGAGTGAGTGAGTGTGAGTGAGTGTAGTGTCGAGTGAGTGAGTGTGAGTGAGTGAGTGAGTGTGAGTGAGTGTGAGTGAGTGTGAGTGAGTGAGTGTGAGTGTGAGTGAGTTGTGAGTGAGTGTGAGTGAGTGTGAGTGAGTGAGTGTGAGTGAGTGAGTGAGTGTGAGTGAGTGAGTGAGTGTGAGGTGAGTGAGTGAGTGTGAGTGAGTGTGAGTGAGTGAGTGTGAGTGTGATGTGAGTGTGAGTGATGTGAGTGAGTGAGTGATGAGAGTGAGTGAGTGTGAGTGAGTGTGAGTGAGTGAGTGAGTGTGAGTGTGAGTGTGAGTGTGAGTGAGTGAGTGGAGTGAGTGAGTGAGTGAGTGAGTGAGTGAGTGAGTGAGTGAGTGAGTGAGTGAGTGTGAGTGAGTGTGAGTGAGTGAGTGTGGAGTGAGTGAGTGTGAGTGCAGTGAGTGAGTGTGAGTGAGTGTGAGTGAGTTGTGAGTGAGTGTGAGTGAGTGTGAGTGAGTGTGAGTGAGTGTGAGTGTGAGTGAGTGAGTGTGAGTGAGTGTGAGTGAGTGAGTGTGAGTGAGTGAGTGTGAGTGAGTGAGTGTGAGTGAGTGAGTGAGTGAGTGTGAGTGAGTGAGTGAGTGTGAGTGAGTGTGAGTGTGAGTGAGTGTGAGTGAGTGATGTGAGTGAGGTGAGTGTGAGTGTGAGTGAGTGTGAGTGAGTGAGTGTGTGAGTGAGTGTGAGTGAGTGAGTGAGTGTGAGTGAGTGAGTGTGAGTGAGTGAGTGTGAGTGAGTGTGAGTGAGTGTGAGTGAGGTGTGAGTGAGTGTGAGTGAGTGTGAGTGAGTGAGTGTGAGTGAGTGAGTGAGTGTGGAGTGAGTGAGTGAGTGAGGTGAGTGAGTGAGTGTGAGTGAGTGAGTGTGAGTGAAGCTGAGTGTGAGTGAGTGAGTGTGAGTGAGTGGTGTGAGTGAGTGTGAGTGTGAGTGAGTGTGAGTGTGAGTGTGAGTGAGTGAGTGAGTGTGAGTGAGTGAGTGAGTGTGTGTGAGTGAGTGTGAGTGAGTGAGTGAGTGAGTGTGAGTGTGAGTGTGAGTGAGTGTGAGTGAGTGAGTGTGAGTGAGTGTGAGTGAGTGTGAGTGAGTGTGAGTGAGTGTGAGTGAGTGTGAGTGAGTGTGAGTGAGTGTGAGTGATGAGTGTGAGTGAGTGTGAGTGAGTGTGAGTGAGTGAGTGAGTGTGAGTGAGTGAGTGTGAGTGAGTGAGTGTGAGTGAGTGAGTGTGAGTGAGTGTGAGTGAGTGAGTGAGGTGAGTGTGAGTGAGTGAGTGTGAGTGAGTGTGAGTGAGTTGTGAGTGAGTGTGAGTGTGAGTGAGTGAGTGTGAGTGAGTGTGAGTGAGTGTGAGTGAGGTGTGAGTGAGTGTGAGTGAGGTGAGTGAGTGAGTGAGTTGAGTGTGAGTGAGTGTGAGTGTGAGTGAGTGTGAGTGAGTGTGAGTGAGTGTGAGTGAGTGTGAGTGAGTGAGTGTGAGTGAGTGAGTGTGAGTGAGTGTGAGTGTGAGTGAGTGTGAGTGAGTGTGAGTGAGTGTGTGAGTGTGAGTGAGAGTGATGTGAGTGTGAGTGTGAGTGAGTGTGAGTGAGTGAGTGTGAGTGAGTGTGAGTGAGTGTGTGAGTGTGTGAGTGAGTGTGAGTGAGTGAGTGAGTGTGAGTGAGTGTGAGTGAGTGTGAGTGTGATGTGAGTGTGAGTGAGTGAGTGTGAGTGAGTGTGAGTGAGTGTGAGTGAGTGTGAGTGAGTGAGTGAGTGTGATGTGAGTGTGAGTGAGTGTGAGTGAGTGAGTGTGAGTGAGTGTGAGTGAGTGAGTGTGAGTGAGTGTGAGTGAGTGTGATGTGAGTGTGAGTGTAGTGAGTGTGAGTGTGTGAGTGTGAGTGAGTGTGAGTGATGTGAGTGAGTGTGAGTGAGTGTGAGTGAGTGTGAGTGAGTGTGAGTGAGTGTGAGTGAGTGTGAGTGAGTGTGAGTGAGTGTGTGAGTGTGAGTGAGTGTGAGTGTGTGAGTGAGTGAGTGAGTGAGTGTGAGTGAGTGAGTGTGAGTGAGTGTGAGTTGAGTGAGTGTGAGTGCGTGAGTGTGAGTGAGTGAGTGTGAGTGAGTGTGAGTGAGAGTGAGTGAGTGAGGTGAGTGAGTGTGAGTGAGTGTGAGTGAGTGAGTGTGAGTGAGTGTGAGTGTGAGTGAGTGTGAGTGAGGTGTGAGTGATGTGATGTGAGTGAGTGAGTGTGAGTGAGTGAGTGAGTGAGTGATGTGAGTGATGTGAGTGAGTGAGTGTGAGTGTGAGTGTGAGTGTGTGAGTGAGTGTGTGAGTGAGTGAGTGTGAGTGAGTGTGAGTGAGTGAGTGAGTGTGAGTGTGAGTGAGTGAGTGTGAGTGAGTGTGAGTGAGTGTGAGTCGTGAGTGAGTGTGAGTGAGTGTGTGAGTGAGTGAGTGTGAGTGAGTGTGAGTGAGTGTGGAGTAGAGTGAGTGTGAGTGAGTGTGAGAGTGAGTGTGAGTGAGTGTGAGTGATGAGTGAGTGAGTGTGAGTGAGTGTGAGTGTGAGTGAGTGAAGTGTGAGTGAGTGTGTGAGTGAAGTGATGTAGTGTGAGTGTGAGTAGTGAGGAGGTGTGAGTGAGTGTGAGTGAGTGAGTGTGAGTGAGTGTGAGTGAGTGTGTGTGAGTGTGAGTGAGTGAGTGTGAGTGAGTGAGTGTGAGTGAGTGTGAGTGTGAGTGAGGTGTGAGTGAGTGTGAGTGAGTGTGAGTGTGAGTGAGTGTGAGTGAGTGTGAGTGAGTGTGAGTGTGAGTGAGTGTGAGTGAGTGTGAGTGAGTGTGAGTGAGTGTGAGTGAGTGAGTGAGTGTGAGTGAGATGTGAGTGTGAGTGAGTGTGAGTGAGTGTGAGTGAGTGTGAGTGAGTGTGAGTGAGTGTGAGTGAGTGTGAGTGAGGTGAGTGTGTGTGAGTGTGAGTGAGTGTGAGTGTGAGTGTGAGTGAGTGAGTGTGAGTGAGTGTGAGTGAGTGTGAGTGAGTGTGAGTGAGTGAGTGAGTGTGAGTGAGTGTAGTGAGTGTGAGTGAGTGAGTGAGTGTGAGTGAGTGTGAGTGAGAGTGAGAGTGGAGTGAGTGAGTGAGTATGATGAGTGAGTGAGTCGTGAGTGTGAGTGTGAGTGAGTGTGAGTGTGAGTGTGAGTGAGAGTGCGTGAGTGTGAGTGTGAGTGTGAGTGTGAGTGTGAGTGTGAGTGAGTGAGTGAGTGAGTGTGAGTGAGTGTGAGTGAGTGTGAGTGAGTGTGAGTGAGTGTGGTGAGTGTGAGTGTGAGTGTGAGTGGTGTGAGTGTGAGTGGTGTGAGTGTGTGAGTGTGAGTGTGAGTGAGAGTGAGTGAGTGTGAGTGTGAGTGTGAGTGTGAGTGTGAGTGTGAGTGTGAGTGAGTGTGAGTTGTGAGTGTGAGTGTGAGTGAGTGAGTGAGTGTGAGTGTGAGTGTGTGAGTGATTGTGTGAGTGAGTTGTGAGTGTGAGTGTGAGTGTGAGTGTGAGTGAGTGTGATGAGTGTGATGTGAGTGAGTGTGAGTGACAGTGAAGTGAGTGAGTGTGAGTTGAGTTGAGTGTGAGTGAGTGAGTGTGAGTGAGTGTGAGTGAGTGAGTGAGTGTGAGTTGTGAGTGTGAGTGAGTGAGTGAGTGTGAGTGTGAGTGTGAGAGTGATGTGAGTGAGTGAGAGTGAGAGTGAGTGAGTGTGAGTGAGTGAGTGAGTGTGTGAGTGAGTGAGTGAGTGAGTGAGTGAGTGAGTGAGTGTGAGTGAGTGAGTGAGTGAGTGTGAGTGAGTGAGTGAGTGAGTGAGTGTGAGTGAGTGAGTGAGTGAGTGATGAGTGGAGTGAGTGTGAGTGAGTGAGTGAGTGTGAGTGAGTGAGTGTGAGTGAGTGTGAGAGTGATGTGAGTGTGAGTGAGTGGAGTGAGTGAGTGTGAGTGAGTGTGAGTGAGTGTGAGTGAGTGAATGAGTGAGTGAGTGTGAGTGAGTGAGTGGAGTGAGTGTGAGTGTGAGTGAGTGAGTGTGAGTGAGTGTGAGCTGAGTGAGTGAGTGTGAGTGTGATGTGAGTGAGTGAGAGTGTGAGTGAGATGGTGAGTGTGAGTGAGTGTGAGTGGATGTGAGTAGTGAGTGAGTGAGTGTGAGTGTGAGTGTGAGAGTGAGTGTGAGTGATGTGAGTGTGAGTGGGAGTGACGTGAGTGAGTGTGTAGTGAGTGTGAGTGGTAGTGAGTGAGTGTGAGTGAGTGAGTGCTGAGTGAGTGTGAGTGTGAGTGTGAGAGTGAGTGAGTGAGTGTGAGTGTGATGAGTGAGTGAGTGAGAGTGAGAGTGAGAGTGTGAGTGAGTGAGTGTGAGTGTGAGTGTGAGTGTGGTGTGAGTGTGTGAGTGTGTGAGCTGTGTGAGTGAGTGAGTGAGTGAGTGAGTGAGTGAGTGAGTGAGTGAGAGTGAGAGAGTGAGTGAGTGTGAGTGTGAGTGAGTGTGAGTGTGAGTGTGAGTGAGTGTGAGTGAGAGTGTGAGTGTGTGAGTGAGTGTGAGTGAGAGGAGTGAGAGTGAGTGTGAGTGAGTGAGTGAGTGAGTGTGAGTGTGAGTGTGAGTGAGAGACGTGAGTGAGAGTGAGAGTTGAGTGTGAGTGAGTGTGAGTGAGAGTGAAGTGAGTGAGTGATGAGTGAGTGAGTGAGTGAGTGACGTGTGAGTGATGTGAGTGAGTGAGTGAGTGTGAGTGAGTGGGTGAGTGAGTGAGTGGTGTGAGAGTGAGAGTTGGAGTGAGA
>NW_027141454.1:307500-310000 GCF_036365525.1 Heterodontus francisci
GCACCGTCATGGAAGGTAGCATCATCAGAGCAGATGCGTCGGAGACGGAGAAACTGGGAGAATGGAATGGAGTCCTTACAGGAGGTAGGGTGTGAAGAAGTGTAGTCGAGGTAGCTGTGGGAGTCAGTGGGCTTATAATGGATATTGGTAGACAACCTATCCCCAGAGATGGAGACAGAGAAGTCGAGGAAGGGAAGGGAAGTGTCAGAGATGGACCATGTAAAGGTGAGAGAAGGGTGGAAATTGGAAGCAAAGTTGATAAAGTTTTCTAGTTCGGGGCGGGAGCAGGAAACGGCACCGATACAGTCATCAATGTACCGGAAAAAGAGTTGGGGGAGGGGGCCTGAGTAGGACTGGAACAAAGAATGCTCGACATATCCCACAAAAAGACAGGCATAACTAGGACCCATGCGGGTACCCATAGCGACACCTTTTAATTGAAGGAAGTGCGTGGAGTTGAAGGAAAAGTTGTTCAATGTGAGAACAAGTTCAGCCAGGCGGAGGAGGGTGGTGGTGGATGGGGACTGGTTGGGCCTCTGTTCCAGGAAGAAGCGGAGAGCCCTCAAACCATCCTGGTGGGGGATGGAGGTGTAGAGCGATTGGACGTCCATAGTGAAGAGGAGGCGGTTGGGACCAGGAAACTGGAAATTGTCAAAATGACATAGGGCGTCAGAAGAGTCACGGATGTAGGTGGGAAGAGACTGCACCAGCGGAGAAAAGATAGAGTCTAGATAGGAAGAAATAAGTTCAGTTGGGCAGGAGCAGGCTGACACAATGGGTCTGCCGGGACAGTCCCGTTTGTGGATTTTGGGAAGGAGATAGAAGCGGGCTGTCCGGGGTTGCGGGACTATGAGGTTGGAAGCTGTAGAGGGAAGATCTCCAGAGGAGATGAGGTCAGTGACAGTCCTTTGGACGGTGGCTTGATGTTCGGTGGTGGGGTCATGGTCCAGAGGGAGGTAGGAAGAGGTGTCTGTGAGTTGGCGTTGAGCTTCTGCAAGGTAGAGGTCGGTACGCCATACAACAACAGCACCACCCTTGTCTGCAGGTTTGATGACCATGTCGGGGTTAGACCTGAGAGAACGGAGTGCCTCAAGTTCAGAGGGGGACAGGTTAGAGTGAGTGAGGGGGGCAGAGAAATTGAGACGACCAATGTCTCGCCGACAGTTTTCAATGAAGAGATCAAGAGCGGGTAAGAGGCCAGGGTGAGGGGTCCAGGTAGAGGGAGAATGCTGGAGGCGGGTGAATGGGTCTGCTGGTCGGGGGGAGGACTCCTGGTCAAAGAAGTGAGCCCGGAGGCGGAGGCGACGGAAGAAGAGCTCAACGTCATGCCGAGCACGAAATTCATTGAGGTGGGGGCGTAAGGGGATAAAACTGAGACCTTTGCTGAGTACAGAACGCTCAGCAGCAGAGAGGGGGAGGTCAGAGGGTATAGTGAATACACGGCAAGGGGTCAGATCAGAAGGGGTGGGGTCAGAGGGAAGTGAAGCGGAAGGAGGATCTGGAGGGGCATTAGTCCCCATCAGCTGCTGGAGCTTGCGTTCCTTAACACCTGAAAGGAAGAAAAAAAGTTTTTTGTTAATGCGTCGGATGAGACACTATCCCAGGCCCCAAACACTCCTTTCAGGTGAAGCAGCGATTTACTTGTACTTCTTTCAATGTAGTATACTGTATTCGCTGCTCACAGTGTGGTCTCCTCTACATTGGGGAGACCAAGCGCAGACTGGGTGACCGCTTTGCGGAACATCTCCGCTCAGTCCGCAAGCAGGACCCTGAGCTTCCGGTTGCTTGCCATTTCAACACTCCCCCCTGCTCTCATGCTCACATCTCTGTCCTGGGATTGCTGCAGTGTTCCAGTGAACATCAACGCAAGCTCGAGGAACAGCATCTCATCTACCGATTAGGCACACTACAGCCTGCCGGACTGAACATTGAGTTCAATCATTTCAGAGCATGACAGCGCCCCACTTTACTTTCATTTTTAGTTATTTTTTCTTCCTTTTTTTTTTGCATTCCTTTTTACATTTTTTGCATTTATTTCATTTCATCTTAGTTTGTTCAGTTTGCTTACCCACTGTTTTTTTCAGGTTGTTTTTCTTCAGGTTTGCACTTGCTGATGTTCTATATTCAGTATATTCACACCTAATCTGTACTAATGCTTTGTCTTTCAACACACCATTAACATATTGTTTGCCTTTGCTCTGTGACCTTTTGGTCAGCTATGTGGCCTGGTCCAATCTGCACCTTCTCCTTTGTTATCTCTTGCCCAACCCCCACCTCACTTGTTTATAATCTGTGACTTTTCTAATATTTGTCAGTTCCGAAGAAGGGTCACTGACCCGAAACGTTAACTCTGCTTCTCTTTCCACAGATGCTGCCAGACCTGCTGAGTGAATCCAGCATTTCTTGTTTTTGTTTCAGATTTCCAGCATCCGCAGTATTTTGCTTTTATTATATAAGTCTCAGTGTCTGGGCTGTGGTGTGTGTGTGTGTGTGTGTTTGT
>NW_027141454.1:340000-345000 GCF_036365525.1 Heterodontus francisci
GACACTGAGACTTATATATATTGCACACACACACACCACAGCCCAGACACTGAGACTTATATATATGCACACACACACACACCATAGCACATACACTGAGACTTATATATATGCAAACACACTCACACCACACACACACTCACAGCACTGACACTGAGACTTATATATATGCACACACACAAACACACACTAACACCACTGGCAGCCCAGACACTGAGACTTATATATTATGCATACACACAGAGCACCACAGCCAGACACTTGAGACTTATTTATATGCACACACACACACACACACACCACAGCGCCAGACATTGAGACTTATATAATTGCACACACACGAGCACACATGCCCAGACACTGAGACTGTATATAGAGTGCATCACAGCACAAACGACACACACACAACCACAGCCCAGACACTGATGACTTATATAGTATGCACACACCACACGTACACACACACACACACAGTACCAGCCACAGCCCAGACCCTGAGACTTATATATGTTACAAACACACACACACAACACAGCCGCAGACACCTGAGACTTATATATATGTGCACACACTCACACACACAACGCAGCCCCAGACACTGAGACTATATATATAGATAATGCACACACACACACACACACACACACACACACACACACACATACCACCAGCACATGACACTGAGTTTTTATATATATGCACACATACAACACTCGCACACACACCACAGCCCAGACACTGAGACTTATATATATCACAGCACACACACACACACACCACAGCCCAGACACTGGAGACTTATATATATGCAACACACACACACACACACACGGCACAGACACTGCGACTTGTATATGTGCACACACACACACTTCGACTTACTTCTCATAGGCCCTGCACACACACCTCAGACGCACTTAGTATATGCAGCACCAACACAGACCACATGCCAGCACTGAGACTTATATATCAACCACACACACACACCACACAGCACACACACTGAGCACTGTTATATATTATGCACACACAAACACACCCACTCACACACTCACTGCGAGCCCGACACTGAGACTTATATATTATGCACACACACAGGACACCACAGCCAGACACTGAGAGACTTATTATATGGCGACACACACCCACCGAAGCCCAGACACTGAGACTTATATATATTGCACACACACTACACACACACCACAGCAACAGACACTGAGACTTATATATAATAGCATGTCACACACACAAACCAGCACTCACACCACTGCAGCCCAGCACTGAGCCTTATAACTGAGACTTATATGACACTTAGCACACACACACCTCATGCCCAGACACTGAGACCTTATATATATTGCACACACACACACACACACACCACAGCCCAGACACTGAGACTTATATAATTGCACACACACACACTCACAGCCCAGACACTGAGACTTATATATATTGCACACACACAAACACACAGGCACACACACACATCAACACAGCCCAGACACTGAGACTTATATAATAAAAAGCAAAATACTGCGGATGCTGGAAATCTGAAACAAAAACAAGGAAATGCTGGATTCACTCTGCAGGTCTGGCAGCATCTGTGGAAAGAGAAGCAGAGTTAACGTTTTCGGGGTCAGTTGACCCTTTCTCGAACTGACAAATATGTAGAAAAGTCACAGGATTATTAACAAGTGAGTGGTGGGCGGTTGGAGCAAGAGATAATCAAAGGAGAAGGTGCAGATTGGACCAGGCCACATTGCTGACCAAAAGGTCACAGAGCATAAGGCAAACTATATGTAATCAAGGTGTGTTGAAAGACAAAGCATTAGTACAGATTAGGTGTGAATATACGTGAATTTAGAACATCAGGCATGTGCAAACCTGAAGAAAAAACAACCTGAAAAAAAACAGTGGGTAAGCAAACTGAACAAACTAAGATGAAATGAAATAAATGCAAAAAATGTAAAAAGGAATGCAAAAAAAAAAAAGGAAGAAAAAATAACTAAAAATGAAAGTAAAGTGGGGGCGCTGTCATGCTCTGAAATGATTGAACTCAATTGTTCAGTCGTCCGCAGGCTGTAGTGTGCCTGAATCGGTAGATAGAGATGCTGTTCTCTCGAGCTTGCTGTTGATGTTCACTGGAACACTGCAGCAATCCCAGGACAGAGAAGTGAGCATGAGAGCAGGGGGGATGTTGAAATGGGCAAGCAACCGAAGCTCAGGTGTCCTGCTTGCGGACTGAGCGGAGATGTTCCGCAAAGCGTTCACCCAGTCTGCGCTTGGTCTCCCCAATGGTAGAGGAGACCACACTGTGAGCAGCGTCAATACAGTATACTACATTGAAAGAAGTACAAAGTAAATCGCTGCTTCACCCTGAAAGGAGTGTTTTGGGGGCCTGGGATAGTGTCTCATCCGACGCATTAACAAAAAACTTTTTTTTCTCTTTCAGGTGTTAAGGAACGCAAGCTCCAGCAGCTGATGGGGACTAATGCCCCTCCAGATCCTCCTTCCGCTTCACTTCCCTCTGACCCCACCCCTTCTGATCTGACCCCTTGCCGTGTGTATTCACTGATACCCTCTGACCTCACCCCTCTCTGCAGCTGAGCGTTCTGTACTCAGCAAAGGTCTCAGTTTTATCCCCTTTACGCCCCCACCTCAATGAATTTCGTGCTCGCATGACGTTGAGCTCTTCTTCCGTCGCCTCCGCCTCCGGGCTCACTTCTTTGACCAGGAGTCCTCCCCCCGACGCAGCAGACCCATTCACTCCGCCTCCAGCATTCTCCCTCTACCTTGGAGCCCTCGGTCACCCTGGCCTCTTACCCGCTCTTGATCTCTTCATTGAAAACTGTCGGCGAGACATTGGTCGTCTCAATTTCTCTGCCCCCCTCACTCACTCTAACCTGTCCCCCTCTGAACTTGAGGCACTCCGTTCTCTCAGGTCTAACCCCGACATGGTCATCAAACCTGCAGACAAGGGTGGTGCTGTTGTTTGTATGGCGTACCGACCTCTACCTTGCAGAAGCTCAACGCCAACTCACAGACACCTCTTCCTACCTCCCTCTGGACCATGACCCCACCACCTGAACCATCAAGCCACCGTCCAAAGGACTGTCACTGACCTCATCTCCTCTGAGATCTTCCCTCTACAGCTTCCAACCTCATAGTCCCGCAACCCCGGACAGCCCGCTTCTATCTCCTTCCCAAAATCCACAAACGGGACTGTCCCTGCAGACCCATTGTGTCAGCCTGCTCCTGCCCAACTGAACTTATTTCTTCCTATCTAGACTCTATCTTTTCTCCGCTGGTGCAGAGTCTCTTCCCACCTACATCCGTGACTCTTCTGACGCCCTATGTCATTTTGACAATTTCCAGTTTCCTGGTCCCAACCGCCTCCTCTTCACTATGGACGTCCAATCGCTCTACACCTCCATCCCCCACCAGGATGGTTTGAGGGCTCTCCGCTTCTTCCTGGAACAGAGGCCCAACCAGTCCCCATCCACCACCACCCTCCTCCGCCTGGCTGAACTTGTTCTCACATTGAACAACTTTTCCTTCAACTCCACGCACTTCCTTCAATTAAAAGGTGTCGCTATGGGTACCCGCATGGGTCCTAGTTATGCCTGTCTTTTTGTGGGATATGTCGAGCATTCTTTGTTCCAGTCCTACTCAGGCCCCCTCCCCCAACTCTTTTTCCGGTACATTGATGACTGTTCGGTGCCGTTTCCTGCTCCCGCCCCCGAACTAGAAAACTTTATCAACTTTGCTTCCAATTTCCACCCTTCTCTTCACCTTTACATGGTCCATCTCTGACACTTCCCTTCCCTTCCTCGACTTCTCCTGTCTCCATCTCTGGGGATAGGTTGTCTACCAATATCCATTATAAGCCCACTGACTCCCACAGCTACCTCGACTACACTTCTTCACACCCTACCTTCCTGTAAGGGACTCCATTCCATTCTCCCAGTTTCTCCGTCTCCCGACGCATCTGCTCTGATGATGCTACCTTCCATGACGGTTGCTTCTGATATGACCTTCCCTTTTTCCTCAACCGAGGATTTCCCCCCCACTGTGGTTGACAGGGCCCTCAACCGTGTCCGACCTATTCCCCGCACCTCTACCCTCACTCCCTTCCCCTCCCTCCCAGAACCGTGACAGGGTTCCCCTTGTCCTCACTTTTCATCCCACCAGCCTCCATATCCAAAGGATCATCCTCCGCCATTTTCGCCACCTCCAGCGTGATGCCACTACCAGTCGCATCTTCCCCTCCCTTCCCCTGTCAGCATTCCGAAGGGATCGTTCCCTCCGCGACACCCTGGTCCACTCCTCCATTACCCCACCACCACGTCCCCGTCGCCCCGGTCCCAGGGTCGACCTTCCCTTGCAATCGCAGGAGGGTGTAGATAGCCTGCCCATTTACCTCCTCTCTCCTCACTATCCCAGGCCCCAAACGACTTCCGTTTCAGGTGAAGCAGCGGATTTACTTGTACTTCTTTCAATGTAGTATACTGTATTCGCTGCTCACAGTGTGGTCTCCTCTACATTGGGGAGACCAAGCGCAGACTGGGGTGACCGCTTTGCGGAACATCTCCGCTCAGTTCCGCAATGCAGGACCCTGAGCTTCCGGGTTTGCTTGCCATTTCAACACTCCCCCCTGCTCTCATGCCTCACATCTCTGTCCTGGGATTGCTGCAGTGTTCCAGTGAACATCAAACGCAAGCTCGAGGAACAGCATCTCATCTACCGATTAGGCTAGCACTACAGGCCTGCCGGACTGAACATTGAGTTCAATCATTTCAGAGCATGACAGCGGCCCCACTTTACTTTCATTTTTAGTTATTTTTTCTTCCTTTTTTTTTTGCATTCCTTTTTACATTTTTTGGCATTTATTTCATTTCATCTTAGTTTGTTCAGTTTGCTTACCCACTGTTTTTTTCAGGTTGTTTTTCTTCAGGTTTGCACTTGCTGATGTTCTATATACAGTATATTCACACCTA